>NC_056737.1:626696540-626814040 GCF_019279795.1 Protopterus annectens
TCTCATTAGCAGACCCATCAATAAATCATATGTGCCTACAGTTTGAAACCAATCCTTCATCATCTCTCTATAAAATGGCGGCTGCTCAGTCAAACTTACTATCATCCAGTTGCCATCCTTTCCACACTGTTGAATACTCAAGAAACATACATTCACTCGCAGCTTTCTCTGATACCTCTTAGATCTCCTATATATAAATAAAACTCAAAATATGCTACAAAAAATTCACAAGATCCTAGCCAACCTCCCATCCAGAGCCCCTCACTGCACAGCTCTAAAACAGCTGGATTGAATGGAACAGACACATTATTTTACTTTCTCCCAGCTAAAAGTTGAGCCTATCCCAACATTATTTATAAACCTAGTAACTGCTCATCCTTACTAAACCTTCTCTGATACTTCTCAGACCCAGATCTCCTATCCAATACTCAACACAGTTTCAGACACCATCATAGCAAAAATGGCACTACTCAGTTTTCAAAACAAGGATAATCTTAGTACAAATGGTAGTCAGCTGATGTCTGCTACTTTCATAGATCATTCTAAATCTTTTGACAGTATAACACATCAAATTTCCCTAAGCAAACTAATAAATTTTGGACTCTCTCCAGCTGCCATTTTCTGGTTTCATTACTACCTAACCAACAAATCTTATTCTATAAAGTGGCAAAATCAGTCTTCTACCTTCCTCCCTGTCAATGTAGGTACCCTACAAGGATAATTTTTAGAATCGCTCCTCTTTACCATAAGTTGATGGCTCCATTCCCATACGCTCATCTCCTACTTTACAGGAACTTCAACAAAATCACTAAAAATAAAATTTGATTAAAATAAGTCCAACTACTGTTCAATCCACTAAAACCTAAATTATTACTGCACACACTAATTAATTGTTCTAACAATAACCCTTAAATCATTACCACATCTGCCAATAACAACACAATAGAAACTGTAACACAAACAAAACTTCTGGGTGTCAGAATAGATAATAATTTAAAACTAAACCACCACATTTACACCACTGTCTAAAAAAAAACACACACACATAAAAACCTGGTCTTCTTTACCAAACAAAACTACCTAATGGACATCAATAGAAAGGCAATAGGTAATACTTAATTGCTCCCCTGTCTGCAATACACCTCCTGTACTTTGAATCATCTCAACTAAAAACCTATATAAATAAAACTCAAAATATGCTACAAAAAAGTCACAAGATCCTAGCCAAGCTCCCATCCAGAGCCCCTCACTGCACAGCTCTAAAACAGCTGGATTGAATGGAACAGACAAATTATTTTACTTTCTCCCAGCTAAAAGTTGAGCCTATCCCAACATTATTTATAAACCTAGTAACTGCTCATCCCTACTAAACATTCTCTGATACTTCTCAGACCCAGATCTCTTATCCAATACTCAACACAGTTTCAGACACCATCATAGCAAAAATGGCACTACTCAGTTTTCAAAACAAGGATAATCTTAGTACAAATGGTAGTCAGCTGGTATCTGCTACTTTCACAGATCATTCTAAACCCTTTGACAGTGTAACACACCAAATTTCCCTAAGCAAACTAATACATTTAGGACTCTCTCTCTAGCTGCCATTTCCTGGTTTCATTGCTACCTAACCAACAAATCTAATTCTATTTGTTTGTTTGTGTCTTTCGGCTTTTCCCAGTTAGGGGTCGCCACAATGGAACTCCGGTCCGCTAATGATTGGCAGTAGATTTTTACGTGCTGGCTTGCCGGGCCTGACACACAACCTTCAACGAAGGAATGCCCATTCACGCATGTCGCCACACAGAAGACGCTGTAACTGAGAATCGAACGGGCAACGTCTAACTGTGAGGTGACAATGCTACCACAGCACCACCACCGCAGTAACCAACAAATATAAAGTGGCAAAATCAGTTTTCTACCTTCCTCCCTGTCAATGTAGGTACCCTACGAGCATCATTTTTAGAATCGCTCCTCTTTACCATAAGCTGATGACTCCATTCCCATACACTGATCTCCTACTTTACAGGAACTTCAAAAAAAATCACTACAAATAAAACTTGATTAAAATAAGTCCAAATACTGTTCAATTCACTAAGATCTAAATTATTACTGTACACAATAATTAATTGTGCTAACAATAACCCCCAAATCATTACCACATCTGCCAATAACAACACAGTAGAAACTGTAACACAAACAAAACTTCTGGGTGTCATAATGGATAATACTTTAAAACTAAACCACCACGCTCACACCATTGTCTAAAAAAAAAAACACACACACACATAAAAACTTGGTCTCCTTTACCAAACAAAACTACCTAATGAACATAAATAGAAAGGCAATAGGTAATGCTTAATTGCTCCCCTGTCTGTAATACGCCTCCTGTACTTTCAATCATCTCAACTATAAACCTATATAAATAAAACTCAAAATATGCTACACAAAAGTCACAAGATCCTAGCCAACCTCCCATCCAGAGCCCCTCACTGCACAGCTCTAAAACAATTGGATTGAATGGAACAGAGATATTAATTTACTTTCTCCCAGCCAAGTTGTGCCTATCCCAACATTATTTACAAACCTAGTAACTGCTCATCAGTACTAAACCTTATTCAAAAATACATACCTGATAAAACCTTCCACTCCAAGGACAAACTGCTACTTTGCAACTACAAATTCCACAATGCAAGTGGTAATGCCCTCTACTTTAGCCAGGTGTCAAAAGTATTAAACAAAATTCCCCTCTCACTGAGAATGATGGAAAATATCAAAAATTTCAAAATACAACTCTAAAACCAACTAAAAGCATTCCAGCTCTGCTTTTGCTCATTAAACATCTGACTAACTTCCAAAATATTTTTTCAGTCTTTCACTCATATCCAGAACTCTGCTTTTCTGTCTTCTTAGCACACCAGTGCTCTTGTAAACTATCACATGCACACTATATAACAATGCATTAAATATGTGCACACATATGTATATGTATATAGTGAATTTGCTATGATTATCATAGCCATAGTTATTTATGCTGTACATATTTCAGTAATTAATATTTTGTATAGTTAAGTAGCTGTGCATACTTGGTGTGATGATGTGAGGTAGTGCCAGCTGTGCCAGGGGAGTAGGGAAGTGCATGTGGAACACGTCAGCATAGCTAGCTAGAGTTTTGTAAAAATTATATGTCATTTGAATATCAAACTGATTTGCACAGATGCTTGTGTTAAAAATGTATTTATAAAGTTGCTTGTGTCAAAAAATGTATCAACAGTGGGTCTTGCTGGACAGAAAGAAATATACATGTAAGTCAGACTGTATTGCTGTAACTGATTAAATTTATATATTTTAACAAAGGATAGTGGAAGGGCAGGCTTAAGCTCAGCCCAACTACCCTTAAGAAAAATAGCCTGAAATTAAATGGCTTGGTTTAGGCCATAAGGATTTTTTCTCACAGGTCTGATTGCAGCCAGAGACACAACATTGCTGAAAAGCCTGGGCTGCAATCTTGCTCTGTTGTCCTTAGTGGTGAACTAATTGCTACCCTGGGTTGCCAGAGAATGGCTTGCTACTTTCTGCAGGAAGGGTGGAAGTGTTATAATTGTTTTACAGTTTCCAGATGCTGTAATAAACTTTAGCTAAAGTTCTAGGTGTGTATTGTGACACATCATTGCCAGATCTTGGCTCAGTTTCTAGTGAGAGGGTAGTGGGGGAACCACAGAATCAGGTGACCAGATGTGATATCATTATATTGCCAGCACTGAAATTGTATTTGGATACTAGTGAGAGATGTGAGGTGTGCACTCTGTTTCGTATTTGACAAGACACTCATCCACTGTCATCTTGCCTTGCTTTAGTAAGTAGGTAGGAAGCAGTAACTCTTCAGTCAGTTAAAAAAATAATATAATGTTGTTTTTTTTCCTGAGTCTTTCCATTAGTGTTGTTTTTTTATATTTCCTGTAATTGAAACTCTGGTGTATATTGTAAATAGGTATTCAGTATTTTCATTTTTTTATTATTTATTATTAAATATATCTAAACATTTTATTCTGGCTGGTCTTTTAGAAAATATTTAACCCTTGAGAGTACTTGCATTTATTTAGAGGCACTGTGGCTCCACGTTCCTGATAGTCTTGCTGCTTGGTTAAACACTGCCATTTGTATAAGTATTAATTTTACTAAGTGTAATTGGTTACCCTAGTACCTTATAGTATGGGAGGAGGAGGCAGAGTGGGAAATCTGTTCCAGCCTTTCCCGTGTGCGCGCGCACGTGTTTGTGTGTGTGTGTGTGTGTGTGTGTGTGTGTGTGTGTGTGTGTGTGTGTGTGTGTGTGTGTGTGTGTGTGTGTTTGTGTGTGTGTGTATGAAAATCAAATCTCAGAGTATGTATGACAGCACTTATTCCACAGAGAAGGTGGTAGAGGACTTGACTTGGAACACCTGGCTAAGGACTCAGTTCTACAGTTGTCAGTGGGGAGTCTTATTTGGGGATTGGAGAGAAAGCACAGCCCCGGGACTGGACTGTGAATTCTCTGTGTGCTCTTAAGGGAAATTGTACTTGGTGCAGAAGGCTGCATCTGAAAATAGTGTGTGTGTGTGTGTGTGTGTGTGTGTGTGTGTGTGTGTGTGTGTGTGTGTGTGTGTGTGTTTGTTTGTTTTCCTAACAGTGAACATTCCCCACTGGTGTCAGTGGAGAGGACTGAAGCTCCTTGATCAGTGGCCCAGAGGAGGGACATCATTCTTGGCTTTCAGTGTTACCTTTTATTATGTTATTATGCTATATTGTGAGTCATATTGTTTTTAAATTTATGTTTGAACTTCTTTTCCTGGTCTTTTTCTGAAAAGAGTTTTCTGCCCAATAAAATCATCCAGGTAAAAAAATGGAAATATGTATAATACATACATAAAACAAAATAAGCAATATAAAGTTATTTTACGTCACAAAATATATGTTAATTCCAGTCCTCTTTTTATGTTATATTTTAAGATAGTGATACTAATATTTTAAAGGCATCCCTGATTTTAACCCTTTGTCCCTGATTATTTTTTACATTGACCCAAATTTTGTCAGTAAGAGGATGAGGTCTATGCACTCTGTTACACAATTATATAATGTGACTTGAATTCAAACAGAAAGGAATCCTTTGATATTTCTGCAGTCATATAACTGCACTTACAAATGCAGGTCATTTCAGAAACACTTCTTTGAGAGCTAAAAGCTGAAAGAGACCATGTATGCTGTGATCCACCAAGCAGTGACACTCAAATGTGAAAGTATTAAGTCTTAACCATACTAATTACTGCAAAAATGAATGCAATTGTAATTTTTTTATATATTTATTTATTTATTGTTATTCAGGAAGCATGCACATACCACCTATATACACTTTTAGATATGGGATATTTTGTCTTGTTAATAATACTTCAGTGCAGCACAGAGTTTCAATGGTTAGACTTGCTGCTTCATAGCACTTAGCTCACCAGTTTGGTTCTTGGTTGGAATTAATTCTATGGAAAGGCTACATGCAACAGGAAAATTGCATGGTAAGATAGAATGTGGTCCCCCTGCTACCTTAAACTGGATTAAGTGGGTATAAGAAAATCAACATGAGGGTTCAGGCAACTATTTCTGTGATTCTGAAACACTGCATCAGTGACCATGGCTAACCTAGCACTATTTACAGTATGTGCGCAATGAGCAGCAATGCTAATTATACATGCATGGGGCCAGGCTAGTGGACATGATGAGCAGCTGCACATCTCTTCTGTAGCATGGCCCCGTGGCTACATTGTGTTAGATCACCTCACAGCCAGAGTTATGTATGAGCAGCAAAGGTAAATACTTGAAGGTGTATAAGCACTTCTGTTAGTCATGGCAATTTCTCATGCCCAGGTTGATGATGCTGATTTATGTATGGCAATATGTATGTGTGTGTGTGTGTGTGTGTGTGTGTGTGTGTATGTGTGTGTGTGTTTGTGTGTGTGTGTGTGTGTGTATAGATATACATAGAAATGTGCAATGAAAGGGAGAATAACACTGATGGCTGAGGATGGAGTATAGGTTATACTATAGCAAGAGAATCTACAGAGATGGACATAAAAAATTGTAAAGGGAGTTGCACAACAATGTTGCTGTTGTTTTTCTTTTGGCTTTTCCCGGTTAGGAGTCGCCACAGCGGAACCTTGGTCCGCTAATGATTGGCAGTAGATTTTTATGGTGCCAAGGTGCCAGCTCGATGCCCAAGCTTCAACGAAGGCACACCCTACACATGTCTTTCGAATGCCACTCAACCACGGGGAGGACATGCAGACTCCACACAGAAGGCGCTCCAGCCAAGAATCGAACGGGAGAACCTCTTGCTGTGAGGCGACAACGCTGCTGCTGCACCACCGCGGCATGCATGTCTTAAAAGCAGAACAGAGAAAGTCTTATGACAATACATGAATGTAAAATAATGTGAAATCTTGATAGGAAAGAAGGGATGAATAAAGCAACATGATGTACTGGCCTACAGTAGTTCTGACAACATCAGAGTATGAGCAGTGAACCTGTACTATAATGTTACTGTCATTAAAAAGGAAAATATGATACTCACAGGGGAGTCAACCAATCAATTCACTCCGCATTATTTTTTATTTATTTATTTGTCTTTGTTGACTGGGAAAAGTCTGACTGGGTAAAACCCATTTTCAGCGGAGGCCCAGAGAGAAAAGCTCCACATTTAAGTTACACATGATGCACATTTATAATTGTAGAGTAAAACATCTGTACATGAGCTTATTTACACAATTTTAAATATTTATTATATGAGCATGGCATTTTAACACAAAACCAAGAGAGATATTAACATAACATGTCTAATTATCAAATAGAAAATTAAAATGCAATAGCAGATAATGTATTTATAGCCTAATGGCTGCAGGGAAAAGATCAAACTGGGGTGTTTTTGAGGTTAGTAATAATTTACAGACAGGCAAGTAGTAACGTAGTTTAAAAATTGAGGATAAGAGAGATGTGAAAGGAGAAGTTATGGAAATGAGCAGGAAGATAAATGGACAGAGGAAGAATAGTAGTTAGTGCTGGGATGTGAGAGAAGAGTTTAGGAAATTAATGCAGTATGAGGTGAGTGTGGAAGAGAGGTGAAGAAGAGAGTACAGGCAGGGTGGAGTGGGTGGAGAAGAGTGTCAGGAGTAATTTGTGACAGACTGGTACCACCAAAACTGAAAGGGAAGGTCTACAAGAGGGTATTGAGACCATCGATGTCATATGGGTTGGAGACAGTGGCATTGACAAAAAGGCAGGAGTTGGAGCTGGATGTGGCAAAGTTAAAGATGTTAAGATTTGCACTGGATGTGATGAGGATGGACAAGATTAGGAATATGCATATTAGAGGGTTAGCTCAAGTTGGATGGTTTGGAGACAAAGGCAGAGAGGTGAGATTGCGTTGATTTGGACATGTGCTGAGAAGAGGTGCTGGGTATACTGGGAAAAGGATGCTAAGGATGGAGTTACCAGGTAAGAGGAAAAGAGGAAGGCCTAAGATAAGGTTTATGGATGTGGTGAGAGAGGACATGCAGGTGGTTGGTGTAACAGAGCAAGATGCAGAGGACAAGAAGAAATGGAAACAGATGATCTGCTGTGGCGACCCCTAACAGGAACAGCCGAAAGAAGAAGACAAAGAAGAAGAAGTGCAGTATGAGGAGGAGCGATAAGGTACAAAAGAATGGGAAGCAAAGTGGCTATAAGAATTGGAGAAAAGCAATCTGAGTAAAGCTAACCAGGTGACCAGGAAGATCAGAGCCATCTCTGGCATAGATTATTTTTAAGGAAAGGTTTGAAACTGTTTAAGTTTTCTAATTGTTTTAACTGTGTGTGGATTTCATTCCAGAGTTTTGACACATAGTGGAAGCATAGCTCTCAACCTCTTGTCACAAAAAATTCTGGCCAAAGCCAAAGATAATGGGGGACAAAGCCCCAAAAATAGAGGCAAATTTTAAATATTGATCTTAGAAAGTTGTTAGAATAAAAGGTCTTGTTACGATGCATTTTCTGAAGGATATGAAGTCTGAAACTCAAATGTCTGTCATTATTTAGTGAATTTAATCCTAAGTGACTTGCCACAAAAATCCAGAAAACTACAAATCTTATGAATAACAGACCAAAAATATGAGTAAAAAATCTATCTGGACATTCTGTGAAAATCTGGACAGTTGAGAGGTATGAATGGAAGTAGAAAGAGTCTCCAGCAGTGTTGAATGTCTTACTGATGCACAGTAGGAATTTCTTGCTAAAGTGAAGATCTCTAGGGGATGAATAGTACAGTTGAGTATTTTGTAATGCTAGGCATTTGTCTCAAGAGTATAATAGTTGTGGATATTAATTAGTTGTGAGTATGTAAACTGTTTGGGAGTTCAAGCCAGATTGTTTTAATGCAAGGCAGTTATGTGTTTTATAAGGTTGGTTGGTTGCAAAGTTAGCAAGTTTGTAGTAGCAGGAGGCTAGTATAATTGTATATGTAGTGTTGCTATTTGTAAGAACAGGGGAAGCATATAATAAGAGAAGGAAAGAGGTATATTGCTTCTAATGTAACCCTTGCTTGATCTGTCAAGTAGAGGGAACTGAGAATTTGGTGAGTTTTCTTAACAAAATTAAGTATGTGGTTATCAAATCTGAGGTTGTCATCTATTATAACTCTAAGCAGTTTAGTCTGGCTTATGGTTTCTATTTTTGTATTATTACTTGAGGTAATATGAAATGTGCATTTTTGGTTAAGGAGTTGTTTTGGAGTAATTAGCATACTTTTTTGCACTAAGCAGCAAGTTAAATTTTTTTAGCCATATTTCAGTGTCACTGAAAGATTTTTGAGTGATTTCCTGTAATTTTTTATTGATGGGGCAGAGCAGATAAGAGATGAATTGTTGACATATTGTACAAGAGTGGCAAGTGTAGCAGTATGACGTTTATTTATGAAAATATTAAATAGAAGGGGTGAGTACTGACCCTTGGGGAGCACCAACAGTGACTGGCTTGAAATGCTAAAAGGTTTTCTTGCATTTTGTTGCCTGCTGATGATTGCATAAATAACTGAGATACCTGGAGAGGGAGGGGTAAGTGAGTCCTAGAGCTGCAAGTTCAGAAAGGAGTTTTGGTGGAATACTTTGTCAAATGCTTTGGAAAGGTCAAGGAAAAGTGAAGATATAAGGTTGCCCTCATTTCTATATTGGTTTATGATATTGGTGAAGTTGAGGAGGGCAGTAATAGTACTGTGATTGGATCTGAAACCATGCTGGGTGTTGGAGAGGAGGTTATGTTTTGTTATGTTTCATAAACTGATGGTAAATACATCTCTCAAGTATTTTAGAGAAGGGTGATAGGATAGCAGTAGGTCTACACTTTGTAACTCTGTTGAAGCACCTAATTTGTGAAGAGGTATAATAATGGATTTTTTTCCAGATGAATGGGACATAGTTTTCAGTTACTGACTGGATGATCAGAATGGAAACAAAGAAGGCTAGTGATTTTGCACCAACTTTGAGGAACTCACTGGGAAGGTTATCGGCAGTTGAGGTTGTTGCTTCTAATATGGCTAGTAATTTTTTATGGATGATGCTGGGATGGGCTGAAAACTATAAGAGAGTGTGTTCCTTTTGAGAATAGATGGAAGTTGGAGGGTGAAGTGAGGTGGTCGTTCATATCTGAAGAAGAACAGGATGTAATGGTACGGCCAAGGTATAATACTTTATTTAGAGATGACCAAAAAAGCTTGGGGTTGTTTTGGTGTTTTTCTTCGGATTACTGTATTAGGATTTCTTATAAGATTTAACAAGGATTTTGGTATGCTTTCTGAAATATCTAAAATGTTGGTAGGCATGTTGTGTTTTATTCTTATGCCATTCTTTCCATGCTTTATTTCATTGCAGCATGAGCTGTTTGCTCTCTATTGTCAGCCATGCTGCTGTGTTAGTTTTTACCCTTCTAATCCTAACTGGGGCTAAATCATTTAGTATTTTTGGGAAGGTGTAATTGAAGTGAGTAACTGTTTCATCTCGGGGCATTACTCAATGCATTCCAGTTGTAGTGGGACAGGGCTGTAATAAATGTGCCTTTGTCAAATGGTTAAATTATGTACTTGTTTATATATTATTTGTTTGGGTGAACCATGTTGTTACATTACATAAGTTGGGAGGTGGTCACTTTTAGTATCTGGTAAGCAACCACAGGATGTTATATTATGGGGTTTGTTTGTCACTTGCCAGTATATCAGCAGTTTCCTAGCAAGGGGTGCCACTCCAGCAGTCAGAGTAAAAGCAGTCATAACACACACACCAGGGAAATGCAGCACATGTGAAAACTGTAAACTGAATATTGTAAAACAACATACAACCCCCAGGGACTTTAAAACCCCCAACACTGACACTGTAAAAATAATTGCATGAGTACACTGAGCCATCAAAGAAATTATAATAAAGGCATTAACTGTACTTTATTTTTGATTGGTATGTGCAGCAATACTTATCTCATTTATGTAACCAATTATCATATGCCAAGGATTTTTCTTCATTTTTCACCATAGGATGTGGAGTGCCATTTTGTTGAAGTTATAGATGGCCAACAACACTGCTCTCTGCTAAGGTTGCAGAATGTATGACCACAGAAACATGACTTTATAAGTCCTTTGTGGACATGTGTTTGTTGTGTCTATTTTTTGACCATTTTATAGGTTGGAATTGGGAATATAAGACAGAAATGAAAAGGGTAGAGCACAACGTGAGAAAGTAAGGAATAAGCAAGATGGAGTTGGGGTAGGAGCATATCTTTCAGTGTCTTAACTCAACAATGGTAGATGACTCCATAAATAAGTTTGGCTGGAACATTTCAAACTCCCTGACATAATTTACAGCCTAATGATAGGGATGTTGCATTTCAGGGAAATGGAACACATGATAGCAAGAAAAGAGAAGTACACCAGAACGTTTTTGAAACCATGCTTTTGTGACACATATTCCTTGAACCAGAACATTACTAAGCCGTGCCACAGAATCATTCATAAGGAAGATGTCAGTATAACACATTTCAGAGGAATGGAACCCATGATAACAAGAAAAAAGAAATAGACCTGAATGAATTTGAACCTCTCTGCTTTTGTCACTGATAAGCATTCATAGGAAAAGTTGCTGAAAAACACATATCAGAGGAAGTAAGCAAGAAAAGGGAAATACACCTAAATAGTTCTGAACTCTTGTGTTCATCACTGATACCTTTTAGATCGATGCATTAGCATGCCATGATATGGAATAATTTACAAAAAAGGTTACTGAAAAAAAAAAATCTCAGTAGAAATGTTAGAACAGTGATGACAACTGAAAATTATCTTATTTCATATTTGCATGTAACATGCATGAATGATTGGCTCATATGTATGTGATGGCAAGTTATTACCACATTATATGGATTCTTTTGCAGGCCAATATAAGGTATATTTCAAAGGAAGTAACCCTCCGCTTGTCTAACTGATATCCTCTAGACCACTGTATTAGCAAGTGAAGCCACAGAATAATTTATAGTGACGTTGTTAGAAAACACAAAATTCAAGGGAATGCTAGAACAGTGTTGAAAACTGAAAAAGAATATTATTAAATACCATTCAACCATCAAGTGATCAAAACCCTAAACCCAGTGTATTGATGTTGTACATTTTACTACATGAGTACACTGAGCAGTGGAAGCTATTTCATACATATATTATAATAACAAAAGGCAAACCAGTCCCCAAGCAGTGAGTGATCCACAAACCAGACCAACAAATAAGCAGCAAAAAATGGAACAAAAGTTCTGGCAGAAACGTGGCACACAATAAAAAAGCAAGAAGTAGTTTATTGATAGGTAAGCGCTTTCACAATGATCCACATTGCTCCTTCAGACAACAAAACATATCACCAAAACTTCATATATATATATATATATATATATATATATATATATATATATATATATATATATATATATATATATATATATATATATATATATATATATATATACACACACACACACACACAAAATCAAATAGCATTAATCATTCTATCAACATAAGCCTACACCCCCCCAATTAAAAAAGGCAACCCTACACATATTAAAGAAACACATCTAAAATACTGACAAATTTCAGTATTTTAAGACACATAATCACTTTAACTTTCTTGACTTCAGAATAGGCTTCAACTTCATTCAGCAGCCTTCAGAGAAAGCTGTGACCAGTCAACATGAACCAGGAACTGTGATGTCCCCTGTGCTACAATCATCTGCATATTCAACTCCATTGGCTGAATGTCCACCTATGACCATGGCTAACCAGTCTTCGGCATTGGCCGATGTAGGCCCTGTAGTTGGACGGAATCCCGTCACATAGGGAGCAGGTGTTTCCAGGGCTTCCCCTTCCTTATAGCAATCCATGGAGGAAATCGTTCGAGCAAGATATGCAATGAGGAGGGCAGAAGAGGAAGGGGCCGCCACCCTCCAACCATACGAGAACCTTCACGAAGATGTGGGGGCTCGATCAGGAGGTTTAGTGTGGAATATCTCTTCCTATAGTCTGATGCACACTGAGGAGTTGCTCTTGGTGAAAGGTCTGACTTTTATTCCCTCAGCTAGAGCAGATATTACTGTTAATACTATTTGATTGTTTATATGAAGTTTTGGTGATATGTTTTGTTGTCTAAAGAAGCAATGTGGATCATTGCGAAAGAGCTTACCTATCAATAAACTACTTCTTGCTTTTTTATTGTGTGCTACATTTCAGAACTTTTGCTCCATTTTTTGCTAAATATATTATAATGACTTACTTCATAATTGCATGTTGATGCCCATTGGTGATCAGGTCATTTGTGCTAGCTCTGTCATTTTATTAATGCTTGATATGGATTTTTATTCATTTTTGCCAGAATATGACACGGGTCATTTCTCTTTGTTTATTTTTGGGCATTGACGTTACTCACTTGCAAGACTGATGCAAAATATTTTGTGCATGTCAAGGATTTTTCTTCATTTTTGCCATAAGATGGGAAGTATCATTTCTCTGTGGTTGTATATGACAACTGGCATTTTGTGCAATGTATGACCACAGGAAAATGGTTTTGGATTATAAACCTTTTTGAGGGCATGCTTGTGGGGTTTTCATCTATTTTTGCTCATATTATAGTCTGGAAAAAAGGAGTATATGACAGAGATGAAAGGAGGAAGCAAGCAGAGGATACAACACAAGGTGAGAAAATGAGGAATGAGCAGGATGGAGGTGGGATAGGAGCATATCTCTCAACTTCTTGGCTCAATTATGATGTTGAGCTGCAACAATAATTATATGTAATTATTTACTAACAGTAATTATCAATGATTTATAGGACAACTATATTATGCAGAATGAACAATTGTAGCCCCTGTTGTGTATGTTACTGAAATATCCTAGAAGTTGATAGTTACATGTAAAGTATTTTTTTGTGGAGACAGTTGCCTTTTTACTTCTTTACAGAGAAGAGAACATTGGGGAAGGAAGTCAAGGAAGCAAAAGGTGGGTAAGAGGGGGACAGTAGGTCACAGGGAAAGACAGACATGGCTGACAGGATGTGGGGTAATACAACGAGGAAGGGGAAACCTGATGGCAAAGGAGATATCAGGCAAACAGAGTCTAGACAATGGAGAGGACTGTACAACATTAACGTCTTGGTATAGATACAAAATGCAGGGGAAGACTGGGTTTGGGGATGGGATTTAGTGTCCAGAGGTGTAGTTTCTGCCAGTTTGGCCTTAGTTGGAGATTACTCATCACCTTGTAAGCCATCACCACTGGGAACAGTGCTGGACATGGATATGACTCTACAAGTAGATGGAGCATGGTCTCTATATGTGGGTATCTAACCTCCTCTCTGTTATTTTATGCACAATCTCTTCCATCTCCTGATGGATGCCAAAAGTGTCACTTCCACCTGCACTTCTACTGGTGGGTATCACTGTGCCACCCTCCATTGTAGGGCTACCTGACACAGATGGTGGAAGTAAGGCAAGAGATGTGAAGGCAACTCTGGCATGGTGGGACCTAAATGTGCTGCATGCCTCCGATGGTGGTGGTACTGCTGCTGTACTGCCACTTGTGAGGACACAACAGGCCATGTGATGTAGGTTGTTGTGCAGCTGAATATAATAGTAAAAGAAATGTGAAAAAAGAAGAAAGAAAAGTATGAAAGAGAAAGGATAGTGACAAAAACAGAGGGGAAAAACATACAAAAACAATGAAATTGCATTCTTAACTATGTTAATACTCATGTAGTGAAGGAAAACAAACTTTTAATACTCGGACTTGCACAGGTATGTTATTGACATATTTGTCCGAGTATTCTATTGGGGTGGGGGTGCCTAAGCCAAAAGCCATCATCACATGCCTTCTGAAATAAGACCATACTAACTGCTGATGCTATTTACCAGGACATCACATCGGTGCTTGTGGCCAATGATGCTGTTTCACTTTTGTTAATAATACAGTTGCATATACACATGAGAAACATGCTGCAATAAATATGTCAAGCACAGGTGATAGACAAGAAACAGATATATGTGCTGTATATTGTGAAGTGAGCGGCCAACTAATAACTGTGGCTATGACATTTATGGGCCTTGTAGTGGTATACTGATATTACTGGGATTACACATATACTCTGTCATGACAACAGAATCATTTTTATTGGGGAAGAATTGAACCTACAGCCATCCCAGCTTAATGCTCAAGGAGAAGAAAAGTAGAGCAATCCCAACAAGCCACGACTCAACTGTATTCACACGAACAAAGTTTATTAGGACACACCTCCGAATCCTCCTTATACGAATAAAACCATAAACGCTGTTAACACCACAAATGTGTTTTCATCTCTTAGAGACTTCCTCAGATGAAATGGAAATGCATACCTATTACAATTCTTAACTTAAATACTCTTTGCTTAATTAGTGCTGTTAACCTATTGGTGGATATTCTTAATATAATTACATATACTTAATAAATATCCCTCCATATAAAACCTTTTGATATAATTTTCTTAACAACCTATCATCTCCCAATATATAAATAAATACATAAATACATACATAAAACATTCTCTAACATATTTCATTACTTAAATGTGTAAATATAAATATAAATATGATTATTTAATACATTAGAAAACATTTGAATCCCCCCTGTTCACACATAAAACTCTGACCCAATAGCACCATCTTGTGTCTAAAGATGAAATTGAAATGTTATACATATATTTCCTAAGCAAGTACTTCCAACAATAATGCTTGCAAAAATGGTAAAAACAATGGCAATTCTGCTTATTCTTTTTAACCATAACTACATTTTATGCAGAAACTCTATAATGTTGCAGCCCTTAGCTTTAAAACTGGGGCAAGTGATACTGCATCATTCAAACTTGGAAATCTGGTAGCTTCCAGTGATAATTGCCAGAGTAGTTCTTTGTATTCTATGGAAGTCTCCCATGGGCCTCCTCTTATGTCTTTTGGAACCACTTCCAATACAACTTAACTTGTATCTATAAAGTGCATTTTTAGCACATTTAGTCCTAATCTCATAGTTATGCTCATATATTCTATTTTTTAACTTTCTTTCCAATTTACCTACATAAAATGCTTCACAGTGGTCGCAAAGCCCTATGCACACTATCCCGCTAGTGTCACAGTTTGCATAGTCCCTACTACTAATCAATCTGTCCCTATTACTGACTAGGATAGTGTCCCTCATATGAATATATGGACATTGAGAGCATCGTCCACATTTAAAAGTCCCTACTTTGCCCTCTTTATACTTAGGGCCATCTTTATTACCTTCTAAAATAGCTTTTAGACTTCTACCCTTTTGGTGTGTGCATTTTAATGGATTATCAAAAATGCCTTCAATGTCCGATATTTCACCGAATCTAATCTATTCTTCCTCTAAAAAATTCTTATTCTTATTGCGTCCCCACTATAATCAATCACAAAATTTCCTTCTCCTTTATTTATTATTGCTGACTATTTTAACCTTTTCCGTACTTGGTTCCATTTTGTCACCCAAGATGGGTTTAAATCTATCCTGCCTCCCTTCTCTGACCTCTTTTTCTATCTTATTTATAAAAACATTAGGGCAGCCTCTTTCTTTAAACATTTCCCTCAATATTTTACATTCTCGTTCAAAATCACACTCTCTTGATGTCATATGACTACCCCTAACATATAGTCCCTTAACAATTCCTTTTTACTGATGTAGGGGATGTGCACTATTGTATGCTAAATATGAATTCGAGAAAGGTCCTTTTCGGTAAATTTTCGAGCTAAGGGCACCTTCCTGCTTATCTATAGAAATGTCCAAATATTCCAATTTGTCCTTGTTAAACTTGTAGGTAAAATTCAAAAAATCAGTGGACTCTGAAATGTGCTTTATTTCACAGCCTAACCATAAGAAACACACATCATCCAGGTAGCGCTTGTACAATTTCCAACATTTTGCATATTTGGAGTTTATGATACATTTTTCCTCCCAAATTGAAAGAATAATGTTGGCATATGTAGGGGCATATCTTGCCCCCATCGCTACTCCATGTACTTGCTTAAAAAACTCTCCTTCATAATGTATAAAATTATTTTTTAAAACCATTTCCATCAGAGTTCAAATAAGATAAAAATCCCTATTATTAAATTTACCATACTTTATTAACGCTTCCTCAAATCATTTCATAAGTTCTTCATATGGTATTGATGAAAATAGATCTACTATATCAATAGTTATGAAAATAATTCTCTCATCATATAGCTCATTTGTTATACTATGTAGTAGGTCCCAGGAATCCTTAACCACACCTTGACTTCCAAGCGACATATCTTTAAGCTTAGTATCCAACCATCTGGTCAAGGGTGCTATTATAGAACCTTCAGAGGCCACTATAGGCCTCATTAGTGGATTTTCTATATCTTTATGCACCTTTGGAATCCCAAACATGGTTGGTATTCTTGGTTTTTCTACATGTAAATATTTAAAAGTTTCTATACTTATTGAACCTTCCAATAATAAATCATTTAAAATTACATAAATTTTTCTATTCCCTATATTCATTTCACTGACTGAAACTCTAACATATCTACTTGTGTTCTCTAGTATATCCATCATCTTTCCTTCATATACCATTTGGTCCATAAGCACAGTCCCCCCACCCTTGTCCAGTCTTATAACCCTTATGGAGGTATCATCTCTCATTTCATTTAATAATTTATTTTCTTCCATTGTTACATTGTACCCTATACTATTCTTTGAAAGTTCTGGCCTTATTTTCTTCTCCATTATAACCGCAAAGTTTTTTAATTGTGGGTGCAAGGGTGGGTTAAATGTGCTTTTTCTTCTTAATTATTCTGTACTTCGTAAGTTTATGTTCTGTCCTTTAAAGAAAAGCTCAAAGTTTTTCTTCCTTAAAAATAATTTAAAATCTATTAATACTTTACCAATTTCCGCCTTCCTTTTAGGTACAAATTTGAAACCTTTTGATAGTAATGAAAAATGTGTTTCATTTATTTCTTTGCTACTATAATTGTATATACTATAACCTTTATAGCTACATTTACTACCTTCAAATACAATAGTTTCATCCAAACTAGAAGGATCTACCTTTTCCACTGTTTGAACCTGTTGTTGCTGCTGTTCCTCCCCCCGTATCCCTCATATTGGTAGTTTTTTTGGTAATTGTTTTTTATTCTTTATGATCTTCATAAAGGGGGATAATCTGAAGGGTCATTTATATTTTCTATCTGCTCTCCTACTTCCTGCCCATTTACATTCGAAAAAGATTCCTGTCTCCATTCGTCCACGTATACATTGTTGTTCCTTTTTCTAAAGAACTCCCTATGTTTCGGATAGTTAACTTTATCTTTGAACTCTTTAACATCAATCTCAATTTTCCTACTTTTCCTTTCATAACCATTTCTTATTTTACCTTCAATTTTATTTAATGTATCATAGTACTTTCTTTTCCCATCCTCAATAGAGAACATAAGGTCGTTAGTAAAATTTTTCTTATTCTTATTGCGTCCCCACTATAATCAATCACTAAATTTACTTCTCCTTCATTGCTGACTATTTAACCTTTTCCATACTTGTTCCCATTTTAGCACCCAAGATGGGTTTAAATCTATCCTGCCTCCCTTCTCTGACCTCTTTTTCTATCTTATTTATGAAGCCATTAGGGTGGCCTCTTTCTTTAAACATTTCCCTCAATATTTTACATTCTCGTTCAAAATCACACCCTCTTGAAGTCATACGACTACCCCTAACATATTGTCCCTTAACAATTCCTTTTTACTGATGTAGGGGATGTGCACTATTGTATGCTAAATATGAATTTGAGAAAGGTTCTTTTCGGTAAATTTTCGAGCTAAGGGCACCTTCCCGCTTATCTATAGAAATGTCCAAATATTCCAGTTTGTCCTTGTTAATCTTGTAGGTAAAATTCAAAAAATAATAGGTTAACAGCACTAATTAAGCAAAGGGTATTTAAGTTAAAAATTGTAATAGGTAGTCTCTAAGAGACAAAAATGCATTTGTGGTATTAGCAGCGTTTATGGTTTTATTCTTATAAGGAGGATTCGGAGGTGTGCCCTAATAACCTTTGTTCGTGTGAATACAGTTGAGTCGTGGCTTGTTGGGATTGCTCTACTTTTCTTCTTCTTGGTAGACTTTTTAGAGAAATTTTGTTCCTGTTTGCTTTGGTCTTTGGAGTAACTGTTAATGCTCAAGGAATAAACATGATGGACTACTTATCCTTGGTTTAATTGCTGCAAGTCTTTTGGGTTTCTAATACCATGATGGGAATGCACCCCATTCATAAGCAAAGTGTGATTAACGTTCATGAAATTAGTATTCTTGCAATCATTGTTGTTAGCCAAAAGTGTTTTTTGCAGCACCAGCAATGTGCCCAGAATTGACTCCTTCTGCAATTCACATAGAGTTACATGTATCAGTAGCCTATCTAAATAAGACTGTAAGTTATTTTTTTATGAGACCTATTGCTCCTACTATTATTGGAAAAGCCTGGTTACCCTTCTTCCACATTGCCCTCATTTCTGCTTGCAAATGTTGGTATTTTATGACTTTGTGTCTCTCTGTATATAAGACACTGTAATCGCTGACTGTAGAAATTTCAGTGATCAATGTTACTTTTGTCTTTTTTCATGGAATAAACCAAGGACCAAAGTAACAATGTGGTTCAAGAGCAACAGGAGACACAGGAACTTTGCTACAAGTATTAAAATATCACCATTTTATTCATCCATTAAACAGTTCTGCCCTTCACTTCTGGGACTTCATCAGAATAAATAACAAACATCACTTCACCATTTCATACTGCAGTGGTGGTGCTGCGGTAGCATTGTTGCCTCACAGTAAGATGTTGTTCTGTTCAATTCTCAGCTAGAGCGTCTTCTGTGTGGAGACATGTGTGAATGGGCGTACCTTTGTTGAAGGTTGTGCTTCAGGGCCGGCAACTCGGCACATAAAAAAAAAAATCTGCTGCCAATCATTAGTGGACCAGCGTTCCGCTGTGGCGACCCCTAACCGGGAAAAGCCGAAAGACACAACAACAACAACTTCACCATTGCAATTTAATAAGATATAATCACTCATATTTTGATTAAATCAGTTTTAAAACTTCATACTGTTAAGTTTTAAACATTTTATATTCTAATTTTTTTATTCAGGATTTATTTACTTACAAGTGTTATTTTATTTTGCAATATCTTATTAAATTGCAGTGGTGAATGTAATTCTTTTTACACATGTAGTTTTATGAGTAGTAATATGGTAATGTACTTTTAAGGACGTGATGAAGGGGATTAATTAGGGTAGTAATTATATATAAAAGGAAATGATGTTTGATTGTTATTTCTTCTGGTGAAGCCTCAGAAGTGAAGGGATGAAAGTGCTTAATGGATGAATAAAATGCTGGTATTTTAATATTTCTAGCAAAGTTCCTGTGTTTCTAGTTGCTCTTGAACCACACTGTTAATTTGATTCTTGGTTTTGTGCTTTTTTTGGTGACATTTGGTGCCTTGGGTGGTGGTTTTAGTTTCTTTTCATGGGCTACTATATCTGTTTTTCTCATACCTATGTTTGACCTGTTGGTAATACGTAATACATGTGTTATAAATTTCATCATTTTGCATAATGCTTTGTGACTCATGTTTCTAATGCTTCTCAGCTACTTCAATATTGTATTGTTTGCACAATCTCCAATGCAACAGTCTTGCCACATAATTATGCCTTTCAGTATACATGCTGTCTGCCATCAGTGTATCACACCCAGCAACAAGATGTGAGACTGTTTCAGTTCTGTTTTACAGAACCCTGCATTTGCCTGTTTCTCCCACATGTTCAATGAACTTTGTAAACCAATGTATACATAGCCCAATATCTTGGGCTGCTAATATTAACCTTTCCTGTTTTGGTTTAAATTCACCCCTCCTTAACCATTCCTGAATCAAATCCTGATTGACATGAGGTTGTTCCAGAAATTTTCTGTACTTGCAACAATATTTATGCCTTTTCCATATTTCTTGCCTTCTTGTCTGATTCTTTAACTTATATTCTTTCTTTTGTTGTTTGGTACAGTCAGTTACTGCCTGATTTTTGTCTGCTTCTGGTTTGATTTCCATTTCTGCTTGACACCAATATGCTTCTTTTAAACTAAGCAGGGAAGTCATTTTAGATTTGTTCTTGTCTTGTTTTAAAACTTTCACTATGTTTGGATCTGGTGAGGTCAACAGATACGTATACAGTCCTATGATTGCAGATCTATACATGTAATCAATTTAGACAATTTATTAACTTTTCGACAGAAGTTAGGTACTGCATCTGATTTTTGTATATAATTTGATGAGCATGAAGCATTTTCTTGTTTTCCCATTAAGCTGATCTGATACCTTTTGGGGGCAGCCAATCACCCCACAATTGTAAGTTAGAACAGGAAGAGTAAATTGGTTAATAGCTTGGAGTTAGTTTCTAGATGTCAGGGTTGTTTTCAATATTAATTTTAGTCTTCTAAAATATTCCTTATTGAGTTTTTTCACATCTGTTCATGTTTTATTGTCAATCCTTTATCAATTCCCAAATATGTATGTACTTCCTCCTACTCAAATTCCTTTATAATCACATTCCTGTCCCAGAATGATATTTTCTTGGTGCTGCAGCTTTCCTGCTGTAATGGTTGCTTTTTCACATTTATCAAGACCAAATCACATGCTTATATTATCTGAGAAAGATTTCACCACTTCAGGTTGTGCTTTCAACTCTTCAGTTGATGAACTATACAGTTTTAAATCATCCTCTAAAAGTAGATTAGAGGTCTTTACACGTTGTTGTTTTCTGGGAGCCAAATTGTAACCACAAAATAATCTGTTAAGTAGACAGCTTAATGGGTTAAGGGCAAGAAAAAAGAGCAGCGGTGACAAAAAGTCAACCTGAAATATCCTCATTTGAATTTTTATCTCTGGGATAATAATTTGTCCTTTATCTGGCTTAGCTGCAAAGTGGTTTGTCACTGTTTCTTGGTCACTGAAATGCAACTGATCAATGTAGAGTGTATCTTATACATCCATAAGCACTTCTTTATCCATGAATGCAGGATGCTGTCAAATGCTTTTTTGTAAACATCCATGCCACCCAATGATCCTTTGGTCCATATGACTTTTTTATTACCCTTTTGTTTTATTACCACAATTGACTTTTCTTCAAATGACTATGAACTCTGCATCAATTCCAGTACATAATTTAAACATTGTTGGAAGGCAAATTATTGGTCTATAGTTTTTAGGATAGCTTGCAGGTTCACTCGTAAGGAGGAGTATCATTTTTACTGTTGTTAACCAGGTCAATGTCTATTCGGGGTGTGCATATAAGTAGTTCAAAGCTAAATCTTCATGTAAGGATGTTAATACTTTTCGACAGAAGTTAGGTACTGCATCTGGACCTGGAGGTTTTCAGTTAGGATCTTTTCTTAACTTTGTTTCAGTTTCTCTGCTGTTACTTCATCTCATTTCATATCCTGCAAATTTGAACTTCTTACTATTTCTTTTAATTCTTCTATCCATTCAGCATCTTTGTTATGTTCCACAGGGTCTTCATAGATATTTCTCCAAAATGGGTCTATTTTTTCCTTTTTTTGGTGGTGTTTCTATTCCTTTTGCTTTGTTTCCCAATTCTGTATAACATATTTTGGGGTCATCAATGAATTGCTTTTTGGCTGTTTCTTTTATATCTATCTGCATATCTTCTATTTTTTCTACTTGTGCTGATATCTTAAGTTTATTATTTGCAATAGTGTACGAAAGATCCTGGTCTGTTCTAATACTGGTCATTGCTTTTAACATGTCTATCTTTCTATGTATTTTTGTTGATATCCTCCATCTTCTCTACTCTTCTAAACAGTGACACTTCTTGTCTAAATTGCTTTACTATTTTCTTTATTCAATACTTCCATGATGGCATTAGATTTTTTTCCCTTCATTTCCCTAATTGACCTGTATTTTTGTGGTAAGACTTTGTTATTAATTTAACTGCCATGTAATATATCCTATTTACTTCTGTTATACCACATGAATTTATGTTAATAGTCTTGGTTACTATGTTCATTTGTTTTATCAGAGTTGTAATGTTGTGGGTCTTATTGACTTTTTGCAATCTGTTTATTTCATCAATCTTAATATGTTTATCCATCTCTAATAAATCAAACAACTCTTTCCTTAGATCATTTTTGTCTAAACTGAGGGCACATTCTTTGTTTTCTGTTTCCCCTGGGCATTCTACAGAAATTTCTAGAACATCTTACTGCGACATATTCTCTTCAGCTGCTTGTTGTTGCATCTTCTGTTGCTCTTTCATATGGGAACTCACCGGCCTATCACACCACAATACCGACTGTGTCAGAGTTGCCATTGTTTTCTGCCCCTTCCGTTGCTGTGCAACTCCAGCTGAACTTTTTATTCTGGTTTCCTACTGAAGGCTCCAGAGTATCTTCATGTGGCAAGTAATCAGATGCTTCAGTTCCTCCTATTTCTCCTTAATTTGGGGACTCATTGTTCCATCATGCTGCGACATTACCTGAGTTGGATTTTCTACACTAAATCTTTCACTTCCTAGGTAATCCATACACTTCTATAAATTCAGTTTCTATTTCTTTAACTTCTCCATTACTAATCCTCTTTTTTATTTTCCCCCTTTGTTTTCTTATTTATTATATTGTGAAAATTTCCATATACATATGTCTTTACTTGTATTTCTCTTCAAATATCTTTGGTGCTACTTTTTTGAACTGATTAGATTTGCTTTCACCTTTGCATAAATATTGCACCACATTAAATCTCTTTTTCTTTCCTATGTCCACATTTTTCTTCAGATGTCTCCTGCTCCACCTGTTTCTCCTTACTTTGGGGACTCATTATTCCATCATGCAGCCTCTATTTGTTTAACTTCTACTTTAATAATTATCTGTTCTACACTCCCTCTTTGTGATCTTATTTGTTGTGCTGTGAAAGTTTTCCATATTTGGGTGCCTTTGCCTGCATTTCTCTTCAAATATCTTTGGAGTTGCTTTTTTGTATTAATTAGTTTAACTGTCTCCTTTGCAAAAATATTGCACCGTATCAGATCTTTCTTTCCTTCCCATGTCCATGTTTCTTTTTTATATCTTTTAAAAATCTTCATATTAGTTCTTTATATTTTTGCATTTCCTCAGTTGCTTATTTTTCCAAATAGTCAACAATTTCTTTGTCTATATAATGTTTTTCATGAATCTGTTGTATTAATGAACAAAAAAATTGCATTTGAAACATTTGACAGTTTTTCTTGTACAAGTATTTTTCTTTCCTATAATTTCTTTTGTAATATTTTTGAATAACCTCTATGCAGAAATTCTGGGCTTCTTACATAATAGTAACAAAACATAATTTCTTTGTTATCCTCAATAGTCCACTCTATCATCTTTACGGTTCTTTTCTTGCCTGTCAGTTTTTCTTTTTTTGTAGACTACTATTTCCTTCTGCAACAAGGGGGGCAACTTCCCCCTGACCTAAGCCTAACTCCATTGCAGGAATGTTTCCATATCATGAGGATTCTAAACTGACATTTTGTTCCAGTCCTGGACCCAGTCTGCATACCAGGATTGGGCACTTTTTTATCCTGGAACTTATGCATCCAGCTGTCTTTTTTTTTATTTTTTAACCTACTTCTGTCTATAATATATGCTACTTAAAATACAGTCTACATATCAGTGTGTAGAATATGAACAGCCAAAGCATGTGTTTCAAGGGAATTGAGTATATGACAGTTTGTATAAAGTGAGATGTACTGAGTACTGCTAACTCTGAACTGTGAACAATGGAAAAATACTGAACAAGCTAGATTCTGTCTGAAGGCAGGAAATGTGCCTTTTATGGAAGTATATCTGATTTTCTCTTTTGCCTAGAGATATGATGATGTGAATTGTCTTATGTTTACAGGTAAACCTTTGATTGGTTAATTGCCCTGTGTAATATTCTAATTGGTCCAGTTTTATATTTTTGTACTGTCAGCAATATCACCAGTATATAAGCTTGTTTATTTCTTTATTCTGGGAGTCTCCCTGGTACTTTCCATGAGGCTGCCGCACATGTGCACTGTAGTTAATAAAAGCCACTGAAAGAGAGAAAGAAATGTATCTGTCTTCATTTTTAAAGTACTGTGTAATTTTACAAGTGTCATCTTTGAGATTTTGTAAAAACAGGGTCCACCTCATGAAGGTACTCACCAAGACTTAAGGACAAATTCAGTTCCAGCAATACATACTCTCTTTTGCTTTTTGATTTTATCATCTCACCATTCAGACCCTATATCCACCTATACAGGGTTGCCATGTAGAAGCACAGTTCTAACAGTGCATTGTCATATTAATTCCAAATAGGTATGGCAGTGCTGACAGATGTGGTACTACTGTATAAATGTTATACAGAATTATTTTTAATGGCTACAGATGATACTTTGTAAAAGATGCATCTTTCATAGCAGCAGTTATACTAACTCTAGCACTCTCTTGGTTGCTTTAGTCTGCCTACTATGCATCTCTATTTTCCTTTCAATCTCTGCACAGCCTACCGACATAAACAGGATATAATGTGCTATTGGATACTGGTGCACACTAGCAGAGAATTTTGTTAGAGAAAGAATTCTATATTTACATTACAGAGATGGTTATCATGCTGTAACATCAGCCTCCCATTTAGGCAAAGAGGTCGGGCTTAAATCAGATCAAGTCACTGTAGTGGAGAAGGCACTACTCCCCCATATGTGAGATGCCAGTAGCATGGGTGATAACCTTATACAAACTATTCCAGGCATCAGCCTTATACTGTAACCCAATACAGACCTCCTGCAGGAGTGAGCTCCTGTAATGCTTGTGGGGGATGTCCTGAAAAACCTCAAAATCCTCTTTACACAACCTCTGTGCTTTAAAAGAAGCACAACCCTCACCTTCTCCAGCCATGACAGTCTCACCTTCAAAGATCTAAGGAAAGATAGCATGCCAAAATGACTTCTCACATCCTTCAGCCCCAAACAACAATAGGTGCCTTTTTTATAAGATGGATGGCAAAATAATAAAAATACAGATAACTGTATTGTTATGGTTCCAATGGTACTTTAAGGAGTGAACATGGCAATCCTTCATCATCCTCTTTGTTGCTGAGACTAAATACTCAAAAGTGACTCTATCTTCAGATGGTTAATTAAGGGATGACAATTTCCTCACCCCTATAATAATGGACTTCCAACAATGTTATTGTTATTTGCCTTGTAAATGCTCAATTAGCCACAACCTTATTTAAAGTGTTCTTGTGATGGTTAAGGAATTGTTAACATTCACTTGTGTAATTGTTTTGTGGCAAGTATGAAGTCAATACACATACTAGGCGTGACATTTCCTTAAAGACTGTGTGGACACATGGCTGTCATGTTTTACATCTTGCAGATACACAATAGCTGCAGCAAACCCTAACATAGTACACTATTTTACTCTACCTGAACATTTGGCCATATACAGATTTAAAGCAAAGCATTGCTGCATGGTATTTAAAGGTTTCTGAATTGCTCCACCATGTTTTTCCCTAGTTAGCATATGTTGTGCTTCATTATGTAGTCATAAACATATAACATGGCCAGCCATGTTATTTTGGTTGGCCTCATTAGGTACCTGGGTTTTCTGAATGGCACCCACCCTGCACATGGTTGCTCATTGTGCAAAGCTGCTTGCAACAACACAGCAATGTTTTTTCGAATTTGGCTCTATATGCAATTCACTCAGTACTTAATCTTAGACTTTGGAAAGAATGTTTAAAAAGATATTTACAATCTGAATGGTACTCAACATCTCTAAAACTGAAAATGAAATTAGTTTGATAACGCCACCTCCAAAAATGCAAAATATTCTGAGTTATTACTTGCAAACATTTTAATGGATAAGCAAAGAAGGGATCAACGACAAAAGAAGTATGCAATATAAGTAAAGTGAAAGACAAAAAATGATATGCAATATTGCTGAACTTTTGTTATGCAGCAGTGCTTAGTTAATAATTATCTATGCTGAAATTGAAATTGGTCCATTGAGATCAGGTCTTTACCTAGATCAATAAATTAAAATAGTGCAACATTTACCTATCACACTTGCATGAAATATAACATTAATCATATGATAGAAAGAATTGCATCTTAAAAATATCTGCATTAAGCCACAGAGTTCTCTCATACATAGGTCTACAAAAACAGCTCACATACCATAGTGTTATGAAGAAATTGTATAAGTACTGGTAGTATAATAAGTTATTTGAATATCATATGGTCTCATCCTAGCGCAAACTGTCTTCCATTTTAAACTGGGAATTGTGCTATGAGAATAAGCCGGAATGCATTCTTATGACATGGTGTGAAGGCTGCAAGCCTAGCCAGATAGAATTGTGCAGATAATTCTATAATTTGTAAATATCAATGTAAGACACAGGCTTGTTGTCTTAAATGAAAAAATGCTGTTACAAAAATGTGGCAACAGTGCTCTCTACTGACCCAGTAAAAGCATGTTGTGACCCTTTGATCTAAAGTCGACTCCAGTCCGTCTAGATGAAGACATTCTTTCTATTGTTTTAACCAAGAGTTAAATTGCTACATTTAAACATGCAAATGTATTTTTATTGCTATGCTTCCTGACTAGCTGCAAGATAACACAAGGAGATGTTAAAAATGTAAATGTAGTTAATGTGTAGCCTGGGAGCACCAGGAAAGTGTAAAAAGATGATGTAATGTTTATCAGAAATGCAACAGCAATTTAAACAGAGAGAATCAGAAGGAATTAAGCATTTTTGTCTCGATCATCCAAATCACAGTACTGCCTGTTGTCTTATGTAAGTTATCTTAGACTTGTGTTTTCTTTTAGAGATAGCTAGAAACTAGAAAGATTAGACTGTGTTTTTCTGTGATGTCAGAACTGTACTACTGAATTATTTTAAGTATTTCTGTGTGATCTCTGAACTCCTGACTAGCTCTGTGTAGTAGAAAGTATTGTCTTGTGATTTTAATTATTTATTATTAAATATTTTAAAACCTTTTAACTGTAGCTGGTTTTTGCAGAGATAATCTAAGCTCTTTAGGGTACTTGCATGCCTTGGGTAAAATTGTAGAAAGCCACTCCTATAGCTTTAGCCCTGGGCAGAGGAGTATGGAAAGCTGATAAGGAGCCAGCTGGCGGAGATGTGCCAGGCTAGGGGACTGGTGCATGGAAATCTGACTAAGGCAGACCTGATTGCAGCCTTGGTTACAGCTGCATCAGAAAACAGCAGCCAGGAGGACAGTCAGAGTGGCAGTGGAGATATAATACACTCAGAGAATGGACAGCTCAACCTTTCTGCAGTGGACTTAAAAATCCAGCTGGAGCTAAAGATACTTGAATTGGAGGCCAGGCATGTGGAATTAGAAGCAGCTGAGAGTCTGAGGCATCTAGAGAGCGAGGAGAATGAGAAACTGCTATGCCTAGAAGCTGAAAAAAAAAGAGAGACAGAGACAGCATGAGAAGGAGATGCTAACTCTTCATCAGAGTCATTGACATAATGGGGAAGGGAGTAACTGGACCTCAGAAGCACAAAAGGTCAGTAAATTTCTTCTGCAGTTTAAAGAGGGGGATAAGTTTGATAGTTTCATTCATATGTTTGAGAGGATATGTAAACAGTATGAAGTTGACCAAGGGTTCTGCGTAAGGTTCCTGCCCCCCCCCTTACTCCATGGTAAAACTGTAACTGTTTTATCTAAAATGTCTGATGCTGCATGATTTGATTATACTGCTGTAAAAATTGTCTGTTAGAACTGTTTAAGCTAACACCTGAAATGTATAGGAAAAGGTTTTGTGAGCATAGATGAAAGGCAGATGAAAATGTGTGGGAATATGTTGCTAAACTGAGCACGTATTTGCATAGGTGGGTGAGTGGATGTCAGGTCACCACTTTTGAAGGGCTGGCATACATTTTGGTAAGGGAACAAGCCCTTAGCACTTTGCCTGAGGACATGAGGATCTGGTTAGCTGATAGACAATGTGCTACTTCAGATGAGTTGGGGAAGAAGGGAGACCTATACCTAGCAAGCAGGGCAGCCCTGCACAGGAAGGGGACCCCCAGTACTGCTCATGGGTCTAAAGGAACCCATGGTGGGCAGCACAGACTGCCCCAACAGAATCTGCCAGTGGCAGGGGAAGCCACTAGTCCAGGTACACATCCAGGAGCTAGGGTTAAATGTTTTGAATGCAACCAGTGGGGCCATGTGGCATACAGGTGTCCATGGAGGCAAGGTGGGGAACAAAAGGTGAGGGAGCCAGTAAGTGGGAAAGACAAAATGCCAATAGTAGCTTGCCTTGGGACAACAAGGGTACCAAACTACCACCAGAGGCTATATTCTATTTTAGTGAATGGCAAAGAGGCCATTGCCAAGAGAGACACAGCCTCTGATATAACCCTTGTAAAGCCTGCAATGGTTACAGAGGAGCACTACTTGGCTGGGTTGTCTACTCCAGTCAGGGCTTTAGGAGGGATCCCATTCCAAATACCTTTGGCTAGGGTTCATTTTGACTGGGAGGGTGGAAAAGGAAGCCAGCAAATAGGTGTGTTTGAGGATATACCTGTAGATGCCCTGATAGGGAATGATTTTGATAGTGCAGTACCCTGTGCTTGTGCAGTTACATGCAGTCAGGCTTGGGGACAAGCCGGTAAGTCTGGTAGCCTGGTGGAGACCCAGACAGACTGCATATATGCAGCCAGGACTGGTGATGTGGTTACTTCAGGGAGGGCGATACTCTGTACCAGTGAGCCTGAAGGTGAGCCACAGCTGCTTGGGGGTACTGATGGTCCCTTGGACAGAGTGACTGCAAAGGTAGAGGTGAGTAGTAGTACCCAGGCTGATAGTGAGGCACCACTGTCAGAGGATGCCAGACTTCCTGTGGAAGGGGAGCTGGAAAGGGTTACAAGGAGAGATTTGAGACAGGCTCAGATCTCAGATCCTATATTGCAAGGCTTGAGGCAGGAAGCTAAGGAGGCACCTGATTCTCAAGGAAAGGGGGAATCTGTATACGGGGACAAAGGGTTACTATGCAGAGAGTGGACCCCTGAGAGAAGGCTAGAAGGTGAGAGAGTTCAGCAGTTGGTAGTGCCTAGAGCCTACCATCTGCCGCTTCTAGCCATAGCACATGATATTCCCTTTGCAGGTCATATGGGCATAAAATGTACAAAGAGGCATATTATGCAGAACTTCTATTAGAATGGAATTTCCAGAGATGTAACAGGGTACTGCAGGACCTGTGAGCAGTGCCAAAAGGTAGGAAAGGCAGGAGATAAGGTGAGAGCTCCTTTGATGCCTTTGCCTGTGATTGAGGAGCCATTTCAGAGGGTAGCTATGGATATTGTGGGTCCTCTGAGTACCCCAGGTTCCACAGGGAAAAAGTATATCCTAGTGGTAGTGGATTATTCTATATGATACCCTGAGGCAGTGACTTTGTCCTCCATTGAGGCAGAGAAGGTGTCAAATGCTTTGTTAGAGATTTTCAGCAGGGTATGTTTCCCAAAAGAAATACTGACTGACAGAGGTGCCAATTTCATGTCAGCCCTGCTGGCTTGTCTGTGGAAGTCCTGTGGGGTGACGTACATGATGACCACCCCCTACCATCCCCAGACTAATGGTCTTGATAAGAGGTTAAACTCTACAATCAAGTCCATGCTATGGGCATTTGCAGATCAGTTTAAGATGGAGTGGGACAAATATTTTCCCCATCTGTTGTTGGCTTACAGAGAAGTTCCCCAGGAATCCACACGTTTTTCACCCTTTGAATTGGTGTATGGGTATAAGGTGAGGGGACCTCTAGATTTAATTTGAGATGAGTGGGAAGGTGAGTGCGAATCTCACAAGGAGTCTGTTGTGGCATACATACTAAACCTCAGGACAAGGCTCAGGGATCTAATGGGCTTGGCCCAGGAGAACCTGGCAGAAGCCCAACAACAGAAAAAGCTGTGGTATGACAGGAATGCTCGAGCTAGAGAGTATGCTGTGGGGTATCAGGTAATGGTTCTCATTCCTGTCAGATACAACAAGCTGCAAGCAGCTTGGGAGGGACCCTACAAGGTGGTAAGAAAGGTAAGTGATGTTAATTACATTGTGGAACTACTAGGCAGAATGCTGGGGCACAGATTGTACCATGTTAACATGATGAAATCTTACCATGCTAGGGAGGCCCTTGTGCTGAGCACTTGCAGTGGATTGCAGGAGGAGTCTGAGGGAAGTCTGGGGACTGATCTCCTCAGTGAGGCTTGGGCTGACACCTCAGTGGAAGGGGTAGCAATGTCCCAGCAGCTATCTCCTGCCCTGGCTTGAGAAATCTGAGCAGTGTTGCAGGAATTTGGGGACATGTTCACTGGGAAACCAGGGTGCACCCACCTGGTGCAGCACCAGGTGGATACAGGACACCAAAGGCCTATTAGGCAGGCCCCTTATAGGGTGCCTGAGAGAGTCAGACAGACCCTGAGGGAGGAGGTACAGGAGGTGTTGGAACTAGGGGTGATTCAAGAGTCCAACAGTCCCTGGGCCTCCCCAGTGGTGCTGGTGCCAAAGAAGGATGGCAGCACCAGGTTCTGTGTGGACTACAGGAAATTAAATAGTCACACAGAGTCGGATGGTTACCCCATGCCTAGGACAGATGAGGCCCTAGAGCAGCTGGGTGGGGTTAAGTATCTTACAACCATTGATCTTACCAAGGGTTACTGGCAGGTGACCTTGACTCCCAGTGCTAGAGAGAAGTCAGCCTTTGTGACTCCTTTTGGCTTGTATGACTTCACAAAGATGCCCTTTGGGATGAAGAATGCCCCAGTGACTTTCCAGAGGCTGGGAGATCATATCCTAGCAGGAGCAGGAGGGTTTGCTCTTGCTTACCTAGATGATATTGCCATCTACAGCCATTCCTGGCCACAGCACCTTTAGCATGTCAGGGAGATGGAGGGCAGACTACAGAGGGCAGGGTTAACCATTAAGCCGAGCAAATGTCAGGTGGGTATGGTGGAGGTCTCTTACCTAGGACATAGAGTGGGGAGTGGTAAGATAAGGCCAGAACCTGCCAAAGTGAAGCCATTCAGGCATGTCCTGCACCTGTTACTAAAAAGCAGGTGAGGGCATTTTTTAGGGACAGCAGGGTACTACAGAAAGTTCATCCCCAGTTATAGTACCATAGCTGCTCCCCTCACAAACCTGACAAGGAAGAACAGGCCAGATAAGGTAGTGTGGACCCCAGCATGTGAGCAGGCATTCCAGAAGCTTAAAGAAGCTTTGGGAGGACCCTTTGTGTTAGCCAGTCCAGATTTCAGCAAAGGATTTGTTGTGCAAATGGATGCTTCAAACTATGGGGTGGGGCTGTACTTAGCCAGAAATCTTCAGAGGGGGAAGAGCACCCAGTGGTTTATCTCAGTCATAGGCTCCAACCCAGGAAGGAATGCTATATGGCTGTAGAAAAGGAATGTCTAGCCATAGTGTGGGCACTGCAGAAATGTCAGCCTTATCTGTATGGAAAGAAATTCACTGTTATGACAAATCACAACCCCCTAATATGGTTAAACAGAGCCATCCAGCAAAATGCCAAGTTGCTGAGATGGAGCAAGCATATGATATGTCAGTGCAGCACTGCAGTGTGATTAGCAATGCTAATGCAGATGGGGTCTCAAGACAGGGAATGGGGTAGGTATACTCAGATAGCCCTGACCCTCTGAAATGGCGTTTCTCAAGGGTCACTTGAAAAACTAGCTTGAGTTCTCCGGGGGGGGGGGTGTAGAAATGTGAAGGCTGCCAGCCTAGTCAGATAGAATTGTGCAGATAATTCTATCATTTGTAAATATCAATGTAAGACACAGGCGTGTTACCTTAAATGAAAAAATGCTGTTACAAAAATGTGGCAACAGTGCCCTCTAGTGACCCAGTAAAAGCATGTGGTGACCCTTTGATCTAAAGTCGGCTCCAGTCAGTCTAGATGAAGACATTCTTTCTATTGTTTTAACCAAGAGTTAAATTGCTACATTTAAACATGCAAATGTATTTTTATTCCTGTGCTTCCTGACCAGCTGCAAGATAACACAAGGAGATGTTAAAAAATGTAAATGTAGTTAATGTGTAGCCTGGGAACACCAGGAAAGTGTAAAAAGATGATGTAATGTTTATCAGAACTGCAATAGCAATTTAAACAGAGAGAATCAGAAGGCATTAAGCATTTTTGTCTCGATCATCCAACTCACAGTACTGCCTGTTATCTTATATAAGTTATCTTAGACTTGTGTTTTCTTTTAGATATAGCTATAAACTAGAAAGATTAGACTAAGTGTTTTTTCTGTGATGTCAGAACTGTACTACTGAATTATTTTAAGTATTTCTGTCTGATCTCTGAACTCCTGACTAGCTCTGTGTAGTAGAAAATATTGTATTGTGGTTTTAATTATTTATTATTAAATATTTTAAAACCTTTTAAATGTGGCTGTTTTTTTGCAGAGAAAATTTAAGCTCTTTAGAGTACTTGCATGCCTTGGGTAAAATTGTACAAAGCCACTCCTATAGCTTTAGCCCTGGGCTATACTACCAATTGGATAATAATATTGCACAGTAATAATTGGACACCCTTTTAAGGGCCTTTGAGTAGCTGATAAATATTAGCTCGATGGTGGCAAGTGGTACTACCATATAGTCTGGGTAAAGGGGACACAGCTGAAGAACCAGTGCCAGCCTTCCCCAGGAGTGTCTGTGTGGTTGTATAAACTTATCTCAAAGTCTGTGTGTGTGTCAGCTACTTGGGCAGGGACATGAAGTACTGGTTGGACAGAGATGGTGCTAGAGATTTTAGCTTGCCCAGCTGGCTGAGACCTGGACCCTATAGCTGTGCCAGTGGGGAGTCTTATTGGGGACCTGGGGAGCAAGGGAGCAACCAGCCCCGGACTGACTGTGATCTCTGTGTGCTCATAAGGGAACTTGCACTTTACCATGTGTATTTGTTATCCTTTCCTCATATATAAGATGCCCTCTCTGGTGTTAGTGGTGAGGACTGAGGCTCTTTGATTGCTGGGCCAGGGCACAGGCATCACACATGGCTTGATATTTACCTGTTTTATTTTAACACACACCTTCTTTAATTCCATTCAGTAACTTTTACGTGCCTTGGCAGTCTTCATGCATGGTGCCAACAATTATCGGTGGCTGGTTTGTCCATTATCTATCTTTTCCCCATATAGATATTGTCTCTTTTCTATTTGCATTAAACTCAGCCCAATATACCAGCAAGTACATTGTTACATTATTATTCAAGACTTGGTATTCTTCTCTTGATATATGCTCATTATCATTCCATCTATTCCATCGTCTTTAGACAGAATCTCCTATTGTTTTCCACTGGGCAATTCTGGATATGATTTGATTTACATCTTGTATCATGGGTGGGGATTCTTTCATCCATTTCTTTGTAAATGTGCCTACCAGTGTTTTGCTTGCTCAGCTATCTGCTCATTTTATCCAAGCATAAACAGTCATTTATTCATTTTTATATCTTCCTCTCATAGGGCATAAAACAAACTATTCAGTTCTGATGTGTATTCACCTGACATAGGACAATCCCAAAATATGTGTGACTAGGTGCCTCTATCTCCATTGGAGTACCTGTAACACCTGTCTGATGCTCCTGGGAACATGTTTGCTAGCCTTGCTGGTGTACAGAAGTAGGGATGAAGGTACTGTCATGCACATATTCTAAATCCCCTCATTTTGGTTGTGTATCTGGGTAATTGCATTATTCCTGACCAGTGCTGATCTGTAATTTTAGTCTGTAGCTCTTTTTCCCACCCTTCCATTATTTTCTTAACTTCTTCTTTCTCTGGATTTCTACAGTACTCTAGGGTTCTTGTTATTAGACTTTTACTTATTCCCCTTTCTAGTCATCTTATGTTTATCTTACCTATTATCTTATGTGGCTTTCCAGTCCTACATCTTCAATGGTCCATTCTAATTCTGTGGAAAGATCATATTCTTCTTGTATCTATTCCCACCATTTTGGAATATATCCTCTTAATATTTGTGGCCAAAATTCTTCACTTCCATTTCCAGAACGCTGTTTGCCTCTCCTTTTTCTTGCTTACTCCACTTATTGGTAATATTTCTTCCTTCCATTTCATCAGATCCCCATCTGTCATTATTTTAAATATTTATTTTTGCCTATCCCGCAATATTCATGTTCTTACACTTTCTATTGGTTCTTCCAATACTATTTCCATAAAGCCTACACCTCTTTTTTGTCCTTCATCCCTTATTTTCTTCATTTGCTCCCCATCTGCATTGCCCTGGGAGTCTAACAATTTCAATATATTTGCAACTCTACATGTTGTAGTTAACCAGTAACCTCTGGAATTCCCATCCTTCCTTTATCTTTTGGTACTGTGAGAATCTTCCAAGTTGCCATTTTTCTTTCTCCATCCCATATATAGTTTTTCATCATCTTCCTCACCTTTCTCATGTGGACATCCTTTGGATTCCTCTAGAACATGTGATGTGGGTACAGAAATTGTGGCAAAAACTATAACTGCATTATGTTTATCCTTTGAGTTACATTTAACCTATCAGTTTTCCATTTCTCAGTTTGGTTCCTTACTTTCTCGTAAATCCTGTCACGGGCATTTTCAGTGATACACTCAACTATATCTCTTATTGATACTGCTAAATATTTTATTTTTTTCCAAATACTCATTTGCTGGCCACTGCCTTCTTCCTCTGGGTTCATATTTATGCCAACTGCCTGTGGTTCACAGATAGCTACTATGCTTACAGTCCAGTGGACCACTGAAAGTCTAGCCTGTAGATCAGTATGTATGTATACCTTTAAGAAGCTTTCCATGGGCTTGCACATGTGTATAAATATTGAGCACGTGTGAGCCAGACTCATTCTGAAGAGAACTGTTGAGATGTAGGCATACATGTATGTAATGGTCTGTCAGTTAATCAGTTTTATATTTTATGTTGCTGCATCCTGATGTGTTTCTATATAATAAAGCATATAAACAAACTGCCCCACCTGTTCATCTTAAATCATAACACAGGACGAGTGACACAGCCCAAATTCCCAATTGCTCTTAAGCAGTGTCAGGTTAAGTGACTTGCTCAAGTTACACAGTAGATAAATGAGAGCCAAGAGACTCAAACCTACAGAAACTACAGCTCACAGCCTTAACCCTCTGCAGCAATTTCCAGACAAATAAAAAGTTGGTAGACTCCCTTTATTTAATTTATATCCTGTCTTCTTACCAAATCTTTGGAATATTCCTATATTTTTCCAATGTCATCTTTTGGGTTTATGGTTGTTAGGAGCTTTATCTGTGTACAGTGTATTTTTCTCTGCCTATCTGCCCAGTTATAACCTCCTGTCATCCTCCCTTTATAACTTTTGCTAGTGGTTCTAAATAAAGGGCAAAAAGAAGTGGGGGCAGTGGGTACCCCAGTCTCTTGCCTCTTTCTAATATTATTTCCCCTGACAATCTATACCTCACATTCACTATCACCCTCAAAACCCTATATATCCTACTGAACATATTCACTCATCCCTGAGGGAACCTCCACTTAAGTAAAATATTGAATAGATAGCTCCACCTCAAATGTTTTTTCAGTATCTAGGGGAAAACAATTTCAATTTATTTCTTTTGTTTCTGCTGTACATAATTTATAATTAATAAAGTTGTAATTATAGTATCTGCTGTTCACAATCTCCACACACCCATTCTGCTTTTCATGTGTTACTTCTGGTATTATCTTCACAAGACTTTCAGCCATTATCATCTTAAAACAGTTGGTAGGATGAGAGAAGTGGCAGATTCTTAACCTCTTTCTCTATTACTGCAATTATCACCTCTCCTCCATGATGAGTGGGTGTCTTCTCCTTACATAACTCATTAAATGTCTTTTCCTACATACATACTACTGTGTATTTGACTGCTTCTCAGATCTCTATGGGTAGGCCATCCAGTCCCTGTTTTTTTTTCTTTTTTTTCATTCTAACTATTACTTCTACCAATTTGTGTGTTGTTATATGTCTCATTAGCCTCTGCCTCCTTAATTCTGTTATCCCTGGTAGTTCTATCTCATCTCATTTCATTTTGCCTTCCTCCTCTTGTAGTATTTTGTCCTCGTCCTCATACAATTTTATATGATACCTTTGAAATTAGTATTTTCTTTAGCATAGTTACCTCCTCTCCATTTTCATCAGCCATCAGTTTGTATATACCCCCTTTTACCTCCAGGAGTCTTAAGCTTACAGCCAGTGCCTTGACTACTATTTTGTTATTTATTGAATATAATTTCTCTTCCATTTCTTGGATACTTGTTTTAAGTTGCCTACCCCTCCCCTTCAGTTGTTGACCACAGTTTGCAACTAACTGCTGTATTCTTTTTAATTCACACAGCATTGCCTTTCTTTTTCTTTCCTTTTTTTAGTTCTTTCTAGAATTTTATACCATATTTTCTCTCTCTTATCTCTGTCTTACACCTGTCCCAGTTTTCACCTCCCAACTCCTCTCTATCTCCCACTATTTTATTGATTTCTTCCATCAACCAATCCCTATCCCTTTTCCCTTCTAATAAACATTTAAGGAATGCCAGTGCTTCAAAAATATTTCTCCTGTTCTTATACTTACATTATTTGTTGCAAGTACATGATTCGATAATTATTGGCTCATGCTCTGTCCCTTCCACTGCTTCCTTACATTCTATATTTATAAACCCTCTGATCTTGACCAGTATGGGTATCCTCCAGAATAAAAGTTGTTGCACCCAAATCTGTCATGCTTACCCTTTATCCTCCAGACACTTTTCCATCCTGTTGTATTGAGATATGCTCAAAGAAAGTTACCTTCCTTTGAAGCCCTATGGCTTCTCTGTCCCTTTTCTATATCTTTCCTAGTTGTAACAATGTTCTACTAAATACAAGCCTTCCTAAAATGTAACTATTTCAGTTAATATCTCCCTCATCGCTGTTACTGAGCTTTTAGGTGGAATGTACATTGTTATTAAGATGATCTTCTGCTCTCCAATATTACTTCTACAAATGGCCTTTTAAATCAATGAATATTTCCTCTACTTACAATTTTCATTAGGCACACTACCCCTTGCACCCATGAAGAGCTTACCATGACTCTACATCTCATTTATTTAATTATTTAATTTCAGAATCCCTTCACAGGTTAACTGTGTTTCTTGTAATGTCACTATGTGACAGTCCTTTTTCATTACATACCTTAATATTGTCTTTGTTGATTTCATTCAATATTCCATTCACATTCCAGCTCATTATTTTTTATTTAGTGTCCATATGCTAGTGTACTTCAGCCGTCTATCCTTTACCTATTTATATATGTGGTTCTTGGTTCTTTCCTTCCTACTATGGAGCTTAGGGTTTTCTTATTCCCTTTTTTTATTGTGTCACTGTTTTACATGTCTGTGTCACTTCACGGTTAATTTCTATCATGCTTATTTTGCATCATTCTCTTCTGTTTATATTTCCTCTTCCACGTTGCTTAGCCCTTCCCTTCATGACTCTTTCAAGGTGCTTACTTATATCTTCAACCCCCCCCTCAAAAAAAAAAAATAAAACAGATTATGTCAAAAACAATTAATATATACATATATGCAGTGTATGCTTCCTACATTGGTGCCAACATCATCCTCTTTCTAACAGCTTTCTTCCAATACCCTTTTCCTGTTGCTCTGAGACAGTTACTAGTACATCTTAGGGTATTTGCCTGGTTATCTTCCCAACTTTCCCCAATATTATTTACATGCAATTTCCTTACATTGCTGTGCCATTCCATCTAGTTTATTGAAAAAACATCAAAGAAATACCTGTGGGATACTGAAATCCCATGTAATAATTCTAATTTTCCTTAATTCCCTTTAATCATAAGAAAAACAATACAATGCTTTATAGGGTATATGCATAGTATGTTACAGGGCTACCAAGTCATTTCCATTCTGTGAAAAAAAGACTGTTCCATCCCTCAGTTGCTCCTCCATCATATAATATTTATTACAGTTTATTTCAATTGTCCCTCTACTCAATCATTTCCTACCTGACTCCTTCATTATTATAGTTTTCCTATCCATACTACCATCACTTGCCAAGCTCCACTGTTTTAGTTCATTCAATCTTTACATGTGTTTTGGTGCACAAATGCATTCTCCCACAAAAAATGTCAAGAACCATTTATTTCAAGCACATTGCTACCCTTGTCTTGATTTGCTTCTTCCTCCTTCATGTTTCTAGTCTGCCAATGCCTTCCTCCTGTACTGTCAACCAACTATATTAAAGATCTGTCCCTTACATGGGAAGCAGCCTGGGATACTTGTAATCAGTTAATATGCCAGTGTCACACTTGGCCATGTCATGCTCATCATCCCCCCCATTCAAGAGTCATTTTATGTCTAGAGGCAAGTATCCTTTATTCATCTAAGACTTCTTTATGCTCCTTCTGTGATATCACTTCTATTTTTCTTTCTCTTCCTTCCTCCTCAAATCCTGAATTATTTGCACTTTCTCTTTCAGCATTTTCTGTCTCGTAATGGTAGGAATACCTCTTTTCCTGATCTTAACTCAGTAGCTGCTGCTTGTCTCGCAGAGTTTTCTTCCATTTGTTGTTCTGTTATCCCCTCTTCTTGAAGTGATCTGCGGTTTATCATTTTTTATATAATGTTAGTGCTTGTATTGGATCTGTGAAGGTTCATATTGTTTCTTGGAAGAAGATATGCAGAGTTGGTAGATAATGCAATTGCCACTTTAAGTCCCTCTGATTGCAAAGTTTTACCACCAGTACAAACTCTCTTCTTTTCCTCTTTTCATAAGGGAAGTCTTGATCCACATAGATTCACTTTCCTCCTAGCCTAGCAATAACGTCTTGCCTGGCTACCAGATATGTTAAAGTAGTTCTCTTTCATTTTATGGGTTTGAAAATGTACAGTGACTGGTCTAGGTTTATCACTGTTTTTTCTACCAGACCTCCATGCCATGAGATGAGCTATTTCACATTTAATCTCCTCCCATGGAATGCCAGTCCAGTCACTAAGAAGACCAATTATTTTAGTTTTACAATGTCAGCCTTTGCGCTTCTATTTTATTCTATTTATTGTTATGCTGTTTTCTTTTGGATCTATCCTCCAGAGCTGTATTTTTATTTTCTTCTAAACCATCAAGACATGCTTCAGCACTGTCTGTTCTTGCTTTCATCTGTACATTGTCATTAATTAGTTTTTGTATGGCCATAGTGCATACATTCTGTGCCTGGTCAATTCCATCAAATCTTATTTCTTAGTCCAGCAAATTTCCTTGCAGTGACTGCTTAATTTCTCTTAATTCTATCCAGATGGTGCTCAGTGAGATTGTTTGCTCTTCTGTAGTAGCAGTTTCTACCATCTCCAATTTTAAGCCCTCTGTTACAACCTATTGACTGACTTTTCTTATTTTTCCTTGGCTTTCAGGCTGACCTAGCTCTTTATCTTTACTGTAGCTGATTTAGGAGTGATAGTTATTGTCAGGAACTGTCTCTTTGTATCCTATATTGGAGAAACTTATCAGAGACATGTTAATTAGAGTCAGCATGCTGAAACCCCTGATATTTATATGTTTTGTTGTAACAAAGGTTGAAGAATAAAACTTAATTTGCCTCCACACCTTAGTTACCAAACACACTTTTGTTTACATTTCTATGTTGTTGTGCCTTTCGGCTTTTCCCGGTTAGGGGTTGCCACAGCGGAACTCTCCACTAATGATTGGCAGTAGATTTTTACGTACTGGCTTGCCAGGCCTAATGCACAACCTTCAATGAAGGAACGCCCATTCACGCATGTTGCCACACAGAAGACACTCTAACTGAGAATCGAACGGGCAATGTCTAACTGTGAGGTGACAATGCTACCGCAGCACTACCACCGCAGTTTTGTTTACATTTCTATATGGTTTATATTTAACTGCTTTGCCACTGACCATTTTCCAGAAGACTATCCACAAGCAACTATTTAGATACAACATCTTCCCATAATATATTCCGAGAATATTATCAGCATAACTTTCTTAATGCCCTAAGACTGCTCTCACATCCTCAACAATAAAGGACAACTGTAATGAAAAATAATCAGTTTGCATTATTTTTATTTTATAATATATAAAATGAGCATTTTCTCAGGCCTGAAGTAACAATGGCACATTATATTTGTTTTAATAGTTTAGGAGAAGTAACAAAATTATATATTTATATTTTTGATATTTTTTCTTCCTGCTACAGGAATCTACACTTGTTTTCAACTATTTTGCAGATGGGGTGTACTATGAATAACTGCATATCATTTAATTAATACAGAGTTATTCAAGCCCAAAATATTTAAATGCTTGGAAGATTATTACTCAAACCAATGACATTCCCAAGGTTGCAAAATACAAACACAATTTTTTGTCCCCCTGTACCCCCCACAACATGGGGGAAAGCACCCACACTCACAATACACACCCACACATACACACACACACACACACACACACACACACACACACACACACACACACACACACACACACACACGGCTCACACATGGCATGGAAGGATCATGAATTAATGTATATGTCTTTGAGATATGGGAGGAAACAAAAGTTATGTACTAACCATGATAATGGATCCTTTTCATCCTAGTCCATCTGTTCTGACTATTAGGACTGGAGCTGGTTGTCATACCTGATCTGGACATTTACCAGTGGTCCCAGCCTTGAGTTCCTGAACCTTGCCAGCCTATAATTCACTGTACCCTTCCTAGCATCATACAATTAGATCCTAGAAGCATGAAAATCTAAACAGAAATTTGGAAACAAGTGATAACTGGATGAGGAATGGATGGGGATATCACATAAGATGGACTAGGATAAAAATAATTCATTGTTAGGTAAGTACATAACTTCTGTATCATATTTCATCTGTCTGTCCAATCTGACAACTGGGGCAGAATCCCAAGCTACCTTCTTTCTTCAGTGGAATCATGACAGCATACCTTTCAGGACGGAAGCCTAAAAAAGCTCTAAACCTGGAAATCACATCTAATTTTAATGACTGGAAAAATTATGTTAAGTTAGACTATGTAGTTGTCTCACGTATTTCCTCCACTGCAGAATTTCTGAAATAGGCAGCAGAGGTAACCATTGATATGGTGGAATAAGCTTTTGATTCAGATGGAACAGTCTCTTTCTTATTTGCATAAATGAAGGTTATACAGTCCAACAAACATCAAGATAGGGTTTGTTTAGAAAATTTTCCCAACTTACTTGGGGCAAAAGAAATGAACAGCTGAGAATCCTTCCTGATATACTTGGCTCGTTGTAAATAAAACCACAGTTGGAGGTAAATACCTATTGTGTGTAGCAAATATTCTGCTCTGTTCAAGTGGTGTGGGAAAATACTGGTAGATGAATGGACTGATTCAAGTTAGATTCTGAGGCTACCTTGGGGACAAATGATGGATTAGTTCTCAAAGAAATTGTATGGTTGTGGAAGATCATGTGGGGGCAGCATATGATATTGCATGCATTTCCAATATTTTCCTGGCAAAAGTAATAGTAACCAGGAAAAGAGATTTGCAAGATAGGAACTTTAGAAGTAATGATTCAAGTGGTGGCCTTGTCAAAGCCTCCAAAATAAAATTTAGGTTCCATGGAGGTGTTTGTTCTCTATGAGAGGGCATAGCATAAATATGCCTTTGAGGAAGGCTTTGCATAGTTTACAAAAGCCAAGGAATTATTTTGAAAGCCTTAATGGTAGCTGAGGATAGAGGATATATGTACTTTAACTGAGAAGAAACTAGATCCTTGTTCATATAGGGGAGCCAAGAAGTGTAAGACTTTTGGTATAGGAGCAGTAAAAAGGTCTACAATCTGCATGGAAGCTCAAAAGGAGAACCTATTCCTCTTGCTTCTATATACTTTCTGAGTAGAGTGTTTCTGGGAAGCAGACTTAATATGAGCTGCCATCTTAGACAAGCAATGGTCTTTGGCCATCATAGGAATTGGAAATAACATGCAGTGATCTTGAGGCTGGAAAGGTCTGGATGAAGCTGACTGGATGGATGAGAAAGAAGATCCAGTTGTGGGACTAAAAGTCAGGGAGGCTTCTTCTTCTGATGAGACCTCAACGAGGTAAACTAGATTTCCCTGGACCATCGGGGCAGTGAGAATTACAGTTGATTTGCACCTCAATGCTTTCTGAATAAACTTGGGAATGAGTGGAAGAGGTGGGAAGGTATATAAGAGAAGGAGACATTGACAGACTACAGCATCGCATGACGACTGCCTCTCTAGGAAAAAGAGGATGAAGTAGCTGTTGCATTTACTGCTGGACAGGGTGGCAAAAAGGTTGTATTCAAGTGTGCCCCAGCAGTTGCATATCTGCTGAACCCCTGAGGGGTCAAGGGACCACTTGTGAGGTATCAGAATAAATCTGCTCAGCTTGTCTACTAGACAGTTGACTCTCCTCAGAATGTACATTACTACTAGAAACTATGTGAATCCAATGCTCCCTGCCATACCCTCATAGCTTATCTGCAAAGGGATTGGTTCATCCCCGCTTGTTGATGTAACAGACTACTGAAATGCTGTCTGTTTGGATCAAGTTCACTCCCTGGAGAAGGAGGTCCTGAAAATCCTGCAAGACTAGGAGGACCACTCTCATATCCAGGACACTGATGTGAAGGTTGACCTCTGCTTGCATCCCCACTCCTTGGACTATTATCTCATCAAAATGCTCCCACCCCAGAAAGGAGGAATCATGGTAACTACTGCTGCATGGAGGAAAGACGAATGGTCAGACAAAAAAAAAAAAGATTCAACAACATCAGACACCAGTTTAGATGTCTTTTGCACAAAGTTGTTATATAGAGTCCATGATACAGAGAGTATGACAGCTGGGATCTCAGTGTAGAATAGCTACTGCAGAATCCTCACACGAAGGTGGGCATTACCAGGGAAACCACTATGAGTCCTAGTGCTTTCAGAAGTAAAGGTGCTAAAGGAAAATGTTGCTGCATTAGAAGGAGGTCTATTGATCTGATAGCTTTTACCCTTTCTAATGGAAAACTTACAAAGCAGCTTCTTGTATTTACACAACAACCAATAAACTTTATGTGCTGTTTAGAGTGGAGGTACGACTTTTTGAGATTGACTGATATACCCAAGGATAGGCAGAGCTGTAAAAAGTAGTCCTCAGCTGAAAGTAAGGACTCTTTGCTCACTGCAGTGAGGAACCAACTGTTCAGATATAGAAACACATGTATCCCTTTGAGTTATAAGTGGGCTGCAACTATGGGCATACATTTGGTTAACACCTGGGGGGCTATGATGAGAGTGAAAGGCAGAGTTCTGAATAGATAATGACTGTCTCACAGCAAGAAGTGTAGGTACCGCCTGGATCCTTTTGCAATTTTTTCTAGAGGTAAGCATCCTAAAAGTGTATTGGGCACATCCAATCTTCTGCCCTTAGACATGACAGGAGCACTTGCACCATAATCTTTCTGAATGGAGCTTTTTTGACAGAATAGTTTAGGCCACTGAGGTCCAGGACTGACATGAGGTCCTTCTTTTTCTTGGGTACTAAAAAGAATCTGGAATATCTCTCTGACAATCTCTGGTCTAGGGATGACTTATGGATGGCTCTTTTTTAAAGAAGGAGAACAATTTCCTTCTTGACCACTTCTTGTTGATTGAGTAGGACATCTGAAAGTCATAACCATTAATAGGGTAAGCTGAGAAAAGGGAATGATATAGCCTTTGGATATTATTTCTCTCATCAGTTTGTCTTGCATGATGGCCAGCCATGAATTTGAGTGGAGAGAAAGACACTTCTAATAGTTGGGCAAGCCTTCAGGGCCACTAGTTATGCCTTCCAGAAAAGGGACAATGAAAAGCCTGATTTTGCTGACCACCTTGACCTCTCAGTCTGCATCCATTAAAAGGACCACCTCTGCCATAGCTGATCTTGTGAGAGGTAGAATCAAAGGCTTAACATGAGATTTCCAATACCACAGGGATTTGGAGCCCTTCTGATTCCTGTTGAAAGGTTGCTGTGGGTTCTCAAATCTAACTCCCTCAGCAGACAATGTCTTGCCTTCTTGTTCACACCTGTATAACTTCTCTTTCACTTTAGGACTGAACAACGAGGTGCCATCAAAGGAATTGTTGATGAAGGATGCTTTGAAATTCTCCATGAAATTGCATAAATAGAACCAGGAGTGGTGACATGTATTGTCACTCTAATTGCCTCATTGTCAGTATTGAGGAGCAGATGTATGGAGTGGTTTCTGATATTTAACATCTTTCCCATGGTTGTCTGTAGTTGCTGGGTTCCTTTGAAGCCAATGCTTAGAGATGTTCTGTAGAGTATTTCAGTGGAGAAATTATCATTCTCCCCAAGGCTTTGGACACTGGTCAAGAATCCAACATCTCATGGGAGTCCAACTCCCAGGCTGAGACATTCCTTGCCAATGCAGCAGTGGTTTGTGCCAAGGGCAGAACCCCCAGCCCTGAAGAACTGAATGATTCTTGGTCATTGATTGGTGGCAGCAGCTCAAAGCTGATGACTCTGACACTGAGTATGGCCCACCACAAGTATGAGCCAAAGCAGTGCTGAAGGACTGATGCTGAGCAGTCAACCTCTGGGACTTTGATGGTCCCAAAGGCCTTGGGGTCAAATGGGACAGATGTGAAGAAATCAGAGCCAAAGGAGGAGAAGATATTAACTCCAAAGTTACAGCCTCCTGGAGGCAAGTCAGCTCCAAAATTACCTGTGTAGAGACAGGAGTCAGGGATGCAGCTAACAGAGGTAAAGGGGTGCCAACCTGATCTGCAATAGTCATTAGTAGGACATTAATGACAGTGCAAAATAGGTATTGGGGTGGACCAATGATAGTTATAAAGAAAGAAAACAAATATGATGTATAATGTATGTAAATGGGCAAAAAATGCTAACAGGGTTTGTTTTCCTATTTCTCAAGTGATAATTTAATAAAGGTATTTAAAATAGGTACTAGGGAATAAATGAATAGATGATAATTAGGTTCATAGGTTCATAGGTTGGTGCTAATTCCCTGGCTATTTCTTCCCACACTATTTACTTCCCTTGGACCCCTGTCTAGCAGGGCGACTGAAAATATTGATAATAACATATATATATATATATATATATATATATATATATATATATATATATATATATATTTTTTTTTTTTTTTTTTCATATATGGTTTCATGCCAGGAAAGAGCACTACAGATGCGATCTTTGCTCTGAGAGTATTGATGGAAAAGTACAGAGAATGTCGCAAGGAGTTGCATTGTGTTTTTGTAGACTTAGAGAAAGCATATGACAGGGTGCCTAGAGAGGAGTTGTGGTATTGTATGAGGAAGTCAGGAGTGTCAGAAAAGTATGTAAGAGTGGTACAGGATATGTACAAGGGTAGTGTGACAGCGGTGAGTCTGCGGTGGGAGTGACGGATGCGTTTAAGGTGGAGGTGGGGTTACATCAAGGATCAGCTCTGAGCCCTTTCTTATTTGCAATGGTGATGGACAGGTTAACAGACGAGATCAGACAGGAGTCCCCATGGACTATGATGTTTGCAGATGACATTGTGATCTGTAGTGAGAGTAGGGAACAGGTGGAGGAGACCCTGGGGAGATGGAGATATGCTCTATAGAGAAGAGGAATGAAGGTCAGCAGGCCTAAGACAGAATATATGTGTGTGAATGAGAGGGAGGATAGAGGAATGGTGAGGATACAAGGAGTAGAGGTGGCGAAGGTGGATGAGTTTAAATACTTGGGGTCAATAGTTCAGAGTAACAGTGAGTGTGGAAGAGAGATGAAGAAGAGAGTACAGGCAGGATGGAGTGGGTGGAGAACAGTGTCAGGGGTGATTTGTGACAGACGAGTACCTGTAAGAGTGAAAGGGAAGGTCTACAAGAGGGTAGTGAGACCAGCTATTTTATATGGGTTGGAGACAGTGGCATTGACAAAAAGGCAGGACTTTGAGCTGGATGTGGCAGAATTAAAGATGTTAAGATTTGCACTGGGTGTGACGAGGGTGGACAGGATTAGGAATAAGTATATTAGAGGGTCAGCCCAGGTTGGAAGGTTTGGAGACAAAGCCAGAGAGGCACAATTACATTGGTTTGGACATGTGCTGAGGAGGGATGCTGAGTATATTGGGAAAAAGATGCTAAGAATGAAGCTACCAGGTAACAGGAAAAGAGGAAGGCCTAAGATAAGGTTTATGGATGTGGTGAGAGAGGACATGCAGATGGTTGGTGTGACAGAGCAAGATGCAGAAGACAGGAAGAAATGGAAACAGGTGATCTGCTGTGGCGACCCCTAGCGGGAACAGCCGAAAGAAGATGATGATATATATATATATATATATATATATATATATATATATATATATATATATATGTATATATATATATAATGATAATAATAATAATAATATGGTATGTATGCATATAAATGCATGGAATGAGTGCTACCACATAGATATGTTTCCTACTGTTAATTTCCTGGCACCTCATGTCTACCCTACTGAGTTATTTCTCAATGCAAATCTGAAGGATTAATCAAATAGTCAAGTGGAGCAACAGACTAAAATCTTTTATACCCAATTTTTTGAGTAGATAAAAGCTTAGTTAATAAAGGATGAATTAAGGGCATAACTGTTAGGTGGAAAAGTACTAAAAATATAAGTGTCAAAACAACTGTTAAAATGAAATCCTGTAGTTCAGAATTATTCCTAAGTAAGCCAGACTAGAAACATGTTTGTATTCTGTGAGGCATGGTAACAGAAGCTGTATGTTACAACCTTAGATGAAACTCATAGTTGTGCTTTGTTATAAAACAAAAGAATATTATGGAACATTGTCTGCCTAGCAGAAGCAGCTATAAGTATGAATAATTAGTATTTATAGCCTGTTCTTGTCTTATTACAAGTTCTTAAATACATATAGCATTGTAACAATTATCAGCAGTTTTTGAATAGTGATTTATAATTCTTCTGTCAGCCAAGAATATGAATTATGATTGGAAAGAATTTTCCAGAAAAGCCATGTAGGCTTGTTTCATGTACTTAAGTCAATTATGTTAGAGTTCGTTAGCTTTTGCATGTTTTGATACGTGTGTAATCTCAGTTTGCTGCCATTCTTTTCTGATAAATAAATGTCTTGCTACAAAATGCTTTCACGTCTTAGTGAATTTACTAAAGACAGACAGTAATAAGAAACCTCTTAACATAAAGAAGATACTTCACAAATATATTGTTAAAATGCAACATGTTTTACCTAGATTACACAATCCAGGCCTAATAATGATTTTTTTTTCATTCTTTAGTGCAAAGAATGAAGCAAAGTAATTAAAGATAATTTAAATAATACAGCAGCTTTTGATCATCACCCCACAAGTCATACAAAAATCCGAATATTACTGCAAGCATGCTATTTGTGGGGGGAGGGGGTTACATGCTTACAGGACACCTGCATCTTATTTTGACCTCCCAATATCTTCTCTGTCATCAAGAATAACTATCCAATATGACATTACTCAGTACAGATCTGACCTACTTGAACGGCTAATAATGCAGTATTGCTGCAGCATACATTTCCAGAGCCAGCAGAGCTAGATCATGGACAAATGGGGACCTATGCAAGGTACTGAATCAGGCTACTGCCAGCCATACCATTACCTGGTGGTCTTACCCCAATTACCATAAATACTGTTTGGTTACAAACTATTTTCTTCTTTACTCATCACAGTGACGTGGATTTCATTTAAAACTTTTACATCAATGTTTACAGAAAAACATTACAGCTTTCTTCTAAATAAAATGCCAGTAATGGAGAACACTGGACTGTGGTAGCATGTTTGCATGCCGCTTAGAATGTCACAGCAGTAGTGTAGTTTGACTGCATACTGCAGTATTGTAACTTTTATCAGGGATAGTATTTTATGAATACTCACATTAGAGAACCCCCTAGAAAACAAGTAAACGATATCTGACACTATTCTGAAGTACATAAGAACACAGGAATAATACTAGGCAAACAAGGTTATTAGCCATATAAATCTTTAAGCAAACTAAAAATTGGATTACAGTCAATCATGCAAAGCATTTGTGTTTCAAACTTGTCATCCAGAAAATGCATATTGATGCAAAACCTTTTGTTTTATTCTGACTCATATCCCATGTAAAATGTTTGATTTTTTAGTAAATCACTGAGGATTATCCCAGTAAACATCAACAAAATGCAAAAAATAAGGCATTACATGCAGACTCTTATCAAGAATGGCAGCAAATGATAGGGGAATGAAAAGGAATTAAAAACTTAAGGTGAATGGGATGAAACAGAATACAGACAAGATTACTGCCATAAGAAGGTGAAAATTGAAATAGAAGGGAAAATAGTGGAACAGGTTAACTGCTTCAAGTATCTAGGAGGCATAGTTGAGGAAAATGGAAGTGTGAATGAGGAGGTCAAGGCTAGAATCAGAGAGGTTGCAGCCAACTACCACACTGCTGGCATAATAAGTGACAGAAGAATGCCAAAAAGGGTAAAAAGTAACATATACAAAACAGTGGCATGACCAGTACTACTGTAAGGTACAGAAATCTGGGCAGTGAAGGAAGAGCAGTTGAGAAAGTAAGAGGTGATGGAAATGAAGTGCCTGAAATGTGTAAAGATGCATACTGTGGGAAGATGAAATTAGGACATCAAAACAGAAGCCGCCGTAGTTCCAACTACAGAGAAGGTCAAAGAGAACAGATTACTGTGGTTTGGGCACATGTACAGGAAGGTCAATCTGGCTAAGAACAGTTAGGAAAGAGAGGAAGAATGTAAGAGGAAACAAGGGCATCCAGAAAAGAAATGGCTGAATTGCATGGGAGAAGACCCAAAACAGTCAGGCATGACTGTCGAAAAAGGTATGAGAGTAGCATTGAATTTTGAGATGGCAATGGTTAACATGACACCCTGACTTTGCATAAAAAATGAGGAAAGGGGGTTGATGATGATAAGGATGATGACATTTGAAGAAAACAAACACTGCCTCGAAACATATACAAGTTTTACTTCAGGTATCATAACAACTCCATAAATGCATATTCCACATATTCTGGGCATGTGCTGCATTTCTAAACCTGAAAAGTTCTCATATAACCACCGTATAAAGGAAATCAAGTGAAATACAACATTTCAGTCTTCTATGTGAAATGATTTTGTATGCCTATATCTAAAAGGGAATATATCAACCCCCACCCCCACTGAGACTTCTTGAAAAAACTTTGAAGAAATTATTCTTGGACACAGAAATGCAAATAAACGCATAATTTCAATTCTTTACTTACAGATTGCAGTACAGCTCAGCGCTTGATTGCCCCTCTCAGTATAGGGATTTTTAGACACGGTATCCTTTAACTGGTGAAATAAGTTGCTTTATTTTGTCTAATGTTATATATTATTTTAACTTCTAATGTAATACAAAGTCACTAAAGATATATTCTAAATATACTAACTATATATTCTACATATGTGATGAATTCTAAGCAGAAGTCATATATACACCCTTAATGGAATTTCAGTACAATGCAACATTCCAAACTGTGTTAGTGAAATATGTGTGAGACCCTTCATTTCAGTTTGTTATTCAGTGGGTAACATTGCAGTTTATATTTAGTTTGATTAGCTTGTTAATAATGCCAGAATATTATACAATGTCAAACACCTTTGCCAGCCCAAGGTAAGCAGAGCGTACCATTTCGCTTGCATCCAATGCATCAGTGAATTGTTCGAAAAAGCCCACTAAATTTAGGGGGCAGGCTCAACCTTTAACAAACCCAAACAGATTTGGCTCTAGGGATTGCAGACTGTTGGTGTCTCTATTAATATAGTCCACAATGATGTGCTCCATTGCTTTAAAGATAAGGGTTGTTTAGGCTCATAGGTATATAGTATTTTTCAGCCAATGGTGGATTCTGCCTTGTGGACTGGGATAACTACAGCAGTTTTCTACATCTCCGCAATGAATCCAGTGGAGAGCTAAAATAAAATAGGTATAGCAGAGAGTCTGTGTGACTGTGGACAAGAAGGTAGTCAGGCATATTATCTGGACCATTAAGCTAGTATTTATGATCATGGGGAGAACCTGCAGGACTAGTTTCAAGTTAATCTGCTGGGGTGTAGGCATGCTAAAGTGTTCGGGAAAGTATGAGGAGATAAAAGTGTAAAATTACACTTACATTTATCCACTAATATGTTGGCTATGTTTGCTGAATATTGTTTATAAGGTTTATTTCATAGTTGAAAAAAGCCTTGTTGCTGTTCTTTACATAGGTGGCAATTTTACGTTCATACTTGACTATGGAAGAATTGATTTTGCTACTAAGTTCTTTATCTTTTTTTAGTTCAGTTTTAGAGGACTGGATGTTAAATTTGTCATTATAGGCAACATGTTTCTTTTTCTATACTTTGTTTATGCTAGGGTTTCACTTTAAGGGTTATTCCTGAACTTAGAATTGTATTTCTGTCTGATGATGACCAGTTTTTCAATGCATGCTTTAAGGTGTCCATGAATGTAGCAATGTGTGAGACAAGCTTACTGAGGGGAACGGGGCTTAAGTTTGATAGTCAATCAAGTTTTAACCACAAGGTAAAACCTACTAAATGTTAATTGGATTTAACCCATGATGGAGCAGCTACAGGTGAAGATTATACTGAGAAATTACTGCTGAGGATAAGATTCAAAATTATTTAAACATCTTTATTAAATTATCACTTAAGAGATAGGCAAACAAACATTAATAGAAAAGAAAACAAATCTTTTCAGCATTTTTCAATTTAAATACAATATACATCACATAAATTTTATTTGCTACTATCATCAGTACAACATTATAAAAAATTGCTGAATTCCTGCCTTCCATTAAACCTCACTCCTCCTCCTGAACATTATTATGCATGCATTGCTTCCACATTTCCCATTTACTTCCATGTAATTTGCTCCTTCCTGTCCCTCTTCCAGTCTGTCTACCTATTTTATATTTGATAGAGTACTTTGTAGTTAATTTTTAAATCTGACTTTTTACACTCCTAAAACATGTGCTCCCAGTTACCTCTTTCTTCTCCATCACACATCCACCATTTTCTACCTACCTGAGGACAGATTCTTAGAAGTCAGCTTGGGGTATAAAAATACCTATGCAAACCCTTCCAAGCAAACAGCCTAAACCCTCTGGACTTGGATGCATACTGGGGAGCCATACATATGTCTTCCCATTGTTTTCTTGTAAATTGCTTTTCCAGTTTCTCTTTCCAGTATTTTCTAAACTACTCTGATTGATTCTTATAGTTACCATGCAATATTTTATATGCCTCACTAAATTATCCTTTTTTAACAGCTGCTTCTGTCCTAGATTCAACTAAAAACTCTACCAGGCAGATCTTTTACTTAAAATTCCCTAGCCCTTTCTCTTTGTATGTACTCTGAGATAAAGCCCTAGCAGGGAAGGTAGTCTGTAGCCTGCAATCCAAATGTCTTCTTCACCACATCCCACACTATCACCTTTCTTGCTTGAGTTAGTTGCTCCCAATATCTTGGTTCCTTTGCCCGGTTTCTCCAGTAAATTCCAGCCCCATCTTACCTATTTTCTGTACCCCTACTTCAGTGATCCTCATTGGCAAAATCTCCTTTCTCCACACTCTCATTGGCTTAGTTCTTACAATACTTTCTGCTACTTTATGGATATAATATTTATTATTCTCCTTAAGGATCTGCATCCAAAATCTCAGTCTCTCTCTATTTCTTGAACTCCCCCTTGCTTCAGCATCATCCCTTTTCATTTTGAATTATAACCTTCTGCTTGTGTTACTTATATGAGCCTTAACTGTGCAGCTGTAAAATATCCTTTCAAATCAGGCAAACCTAAACTACCTTGTTCTATCAGAAGGATCAAGTTATCCCACTTAACTTTTTCCCTCCCAGATACATCCATTCAATTCTTTATTAATTACAGCCCACACAATCTCTGCCTGATAAAAGTTTGCCTGACCTATATACAAGACTAAATGGAGAAAAACATTTCCACTGCTTGCATGTTACTATCCATATCCATAAATAAAAGTTACCAGTTTCTCAATTTTTGTTTTATCTTTTGTTTAGTCTTCTCCCACATACCCTTAGCTGCCATAACATAAGCTTTTTTAGTCTATATTTCTAAATACTTCATCTTAATGTCCCCAGACATATGGGTATTACTGAACCAAATCATATGTGGATACATAATTTATAGCTATAGCCTTTGTTTTATCTTAATTAATTTTATATCCCAAAAAGACATGAAACTGTCTTAAAGTGCTCCATGACACTAATATGTCTTTTTTCTGGATTTATCAAGTACAAAATAATATCATCTGCAAATCAAACCAACTTTTCTTGATAACCGTACCAATTATATCCTTGTATTTCTGAGTCCCCTATTTTCTTTGCCAATGGCTCTAAATATCAAGCAAACAACAAAGGGGAAAGAGGACACCCCTGTCTTCAAATATGGTTTATCTGAGAGGAATCATCCCACTTTAATTCTTGCTCTGAATCTTCATATCCTTCTAATTAACCTTATTATTGTATCAGGGAATGCAAATGCTTCCAATGCCCTAATCATAAAATCACAGGTTACACTGTCAAATGCTTTTGATGCATCAAGACCCACCAGCAAAATAAGTATGTTCTTACATTCTGCTTCCCTCTGGATCATCATTGTTCTATTAATGTTGTCAAATGTTTGTTCCCTTCTACAAAACCCCACTGACCCATACTTATCAATTTCGTTGAGACCTTCGTCATTCTTTTAGCTAGTATAGACATAAACACTTTACAATTATTGTTTAAAATTGAAATGGCTCTATATGAAGCTGGGTCTGAATGATCTTTGCCTTATTTAGGTAACACAGCCACCACAGCCTTCTTCCAAGTTGTCGGTGCTTCCCTTTCTTTTAAAATTCTGTTAAACAAAGTCTTCCAGAGATTTATCACTTTCTTCCCTCCTAATTTCCAAACAGATCTATATTATATCTTTGAACAATTAAAAGTGTGAATGCTCTTTAATTGACCCCTTAAAATCAAAAGCACTAAATCTCCATCACACGGAACAGCAATCCCCCCCCAGGGAAAAAAATTGCTGCTCCGTAAAAAAAAAAATCCAAACACAAAATAAAGTGGGGGGGGCTTTGCTCCCCACACCCCCCTACTTAAATATACCAACTCTGAGATTGCACCACAGTGGAGGAAATGGCAAAGTCCAAAAAACGGCCCAGTGATTCTTTTTTTCCCCTGGGAAAAAAATCACTGTCCCGTGTGTTTGGGATTTAGTGCTTTCGATTTTAAGGGGTTGATTAATGGGAGTTCGCTCTTTTAATCATTTGAAGATATAATATAGACCCTTTCCAAACTTCCAAAGGAATACCATCTGTTCCTGCAGACTTTGCTGAATATTGATTGTACATCACTGTTTTTATTTCATCACCTCATATCTTAATTAACTGTTAGTTGTTGTGCCTCGTTTACCTCTAACTCTGGCATAATTAAGTTTTCCATAAATATTTCCATTTGCACACTTTCTTCATTTCTACATTTCCCTGCTTTCTACAAATGTTCATAACATTTCCTGAATATCTCTAAAACCTCTATAGGATTTCTGGTTATTTTTCTTATTACAGGTATCCTAAGTTTGATGACAACCTTTTCAATGTTTTGTTGCCTAAGTTACTGTGTTAAATGTTTTTGTGCTCTGAAGTTATCAAAAAATAGTTGCTTAACTGTAGTCTTTCTAAACTCATGCATATTATCCAGATACTCCTATATTTTCTCTTTAGCATTTTGCATTTCTCCTCTTCTTGTTCTACGAGATTCCCCATATTTAATATTACTTTAACCTTTGTCAGCCCCTGTAAGTAATTTCTATTACTTCTTAACCACATCTATTTCTTTTTTATTTTGACCCTATTTTTAAACTCCAGTTTCATGTTATCCCAGTCACTAGCTATAACTTCTGAAGATATTTTTATCTTCCCTAATAACTCTCAAGTAATCTTCACTGCCAATTTCTTAAATTCCTGTCTTTTCAACAGGTAGGCAGGAAAGCACCATAGTCTTATTTTTACCTCATAACTTGCATTTTATCAGTGTTTATTATTGTATGATCAGAAAAAGTTATTATATGCAAGTTGAAGCTTTCAATTAAATGCAAATGTTCCTGTAAACTATAATTTATATCTAGTCTAGCCCAATTATTGTACCTTGAGGAATAAGATGTAAATTCTGTCCTACTACTGAATTCCTACTACTGAATCCACATCTTACATACCAAATATTTTCAGAAATTTCTTCAGAAATCTATCCTCTTTTGTTACATTGTCCCTTCTAGATCCCCCTGATACATTCTCAGTATAGCAAATCAAATTCCAGTCCTCAACTATATATAATATGCCATTCTAATCCTCCTTCCATGCCAATAGCTCCTAACTAACACAAATATACCATTTTGTCTTTTTTCCTCATCTATCACTGTTGAAGCCCCTCTAGCAATTAGTATAATTACCTCCCTTTTCCTCTGTCCCTGATATTCTGTTGAATATCCATTCTGAAATCCTCTCTTTGTGAACTTCACATGCTCTTTTCTTTCCAAATATGTCTCCTGCAGCACTGCTATTTGCACTCTGCATTTCTTAATATAATTCAATAGTCTTTCCTTTTTATCTATACCTGCAAGGCCATTCACATTCCAGGATAATATTGACAGCATAGCCATCATGATAAAAAGCTATTATTCCCACATATGAAACTTTTTGAAACTGCATTTCCCGGTTTTGTGCTACATGCATATACTGTTTGGCAGGCTGATCTTTTATACAATTACTCCTTTCTATCGCCATTTGAACTTATGTCACATTTTTCAAGACTTTTTGTTTTAATGAAAACCCTCAAACAAAAAGCTAAATACAAAACACCCCCATCCCCTATTAACTTGGAACAAACACACAAAACTATATATATATATATATATATATATATATATATATCTTTATAACATGAAGTTTAACCATCCAGAAGAGAACAATTGCCCCAAATTGACAGCTGCACCTAAAGGCAATATCTAACATAAAATTTAAGTTACCCATGCTAAAAAGTGCATGCTAGAGCTTGTGATCCCAGTTACACTGATTGCTGTCTATTCTTTTCTTATTTCTCTTCCCCTCCCAGATATGAAAAACAGCTTGTATGCTTTCAGAAAACATTAGCTTTTAGCCCTAAAAATGCACTGGCCGTCCTTAAATAAAACTAAATTGAATATGGTTCTATTAACTGCATTAAAGTATTAAGGCTGCAAGGGAGGTTATCTCTTATTTATGTCCAACAATTTCAAACTCATTTTTTTCACTGACTTGGTTGCCATTGTACCTTTAAATTTTGCATTTCCTTCAGCAAAGAATACTCAGAATTTTTAAGATTAACTGCTTGCACCTGCAGACAGCTTGTCTCCACTGAAATGTAGTCAGCAATGAGTCTTTGTAAATTTCACTCAGAAAAGAATGGATAGCTGCCCTCAGTTACAGACATCTTGACTCAACTGAACATTTGCCAGTAGAAAACAGACAAGCTAATATCTTTACAGCTGTGAGAAGCATAGCATTTTCATGGCTTTCATTATTTTCTTTGTTTTAAAGCCTACATGCTTACAAAAACACCTATTTACAACTTAAGCCAAAGGTAGTAATCTAAACGTTCACCCCTGTAAAATAAAATGAGGAAATATCTTAATTCTAGAAATAATAAAATCAGTACACTTTTACATCCCACACCCACTACACCAGTTGAAGATCACAGCATATAAACATTAAACTTGTTTTTGTTCAGCCTTTTTTTTCTTGTTATACTGTAAAACCTATATTGCTTGCAAGTAAAAAAGTACTTGTTTACTTTAATATATTTAACACATACAACACTCACTGAAAAGACTCCCCCAACATTTAAAATACCCCTGACTACATACTACACAAAACTGTTTTAGTGTATGTAACATGCAACTTATATCATGAAATGTTTCGTACAAATACTAATAAGTATAAAACAAAAAATCCGGTAAAAGCACAAAGATTTATTGAACAAAAAAACACCACAATCAATAAGTGCTTTCGTCTCCACAAATCGAGACTACATCAGACTGATTAAAACAAGTTATCACCCTCCATTATGTACAGGATTAAATCACATGATCAATTACATTAATTAATGCTTAACTCTTTTCTTTTTAAGATAAGCAACAAAATCCTCCTTATTATTCAACCCAGGAGGATATTTAACTTCACCTACCAAATATGTTCCAGCTATCCTAACTCCTCTATATTAAACATATGTTCAAAACCCTGCAGCTATTCTAAAACTAAAAACTCAAAGTCTACCTTACATATGTCAAATGTGTAATGCTTAGCCAAAGCATTTTTTTCATTCCCTACTTGAACAGCATGCTTATGCTCATAAATACATTTATACCATTCCCTAGTAGTTTGCTAGTTCACCTTACATAAAATGCCATACAGCTTTTATAAAACACTAACCTACAAACTTAGACCTACATGTAAAATGCCACTTCATTCTAATAAAATATTCATTGATCTTTATTTCATCGGACTCAATGTACAAATAGTCACAAAAATTACAATTGTGACATTTAACCATACCTGGTTTGTCATTTTAGCTTAGACTGAAAACAATTATTAAAGCTTTTCCCCATTTTTGCACAAATACAGGGCAATCACCTACTACTTTTTTTTAAATTTCAGGACAACTACTAAGTATTCTCCAATTATTACTAATTATGTTTTTAATGGCTTAAGCATCAACACTGTTACTAATCAACATAGAAGTGTTATAATCAAATTTATTAGTTTGCTTAACTACCATATTTCCATACTTTCTAAGATCAATAGCTTCCATAAATTTATCTCTTAATAGGCCCTCAGGATAGCCCATATTTAGAAATTTATTGCATGAGCTCATACTCTCATCTACAAAATCTTGATCCTTTGGGGTAAGGTTACCTACTCTTATTAATTGGCCCTTCACAATGTTCTCTTTGGCTTTTTGGATGAATAATTTTATAATATAAGTATGAATTATGTTGTAAATCTTTTTATGTATTTTGGTCAATAATTTATTATATTCTTTAAAAACAATCACATCCAAAAAATAACAATAATAATATTATACTCATGTACAAAACTTAAATAGGAGCTGATATTATTAACATATTTTTAAAAAATTTTGAGCAATTTTACCCCACCTCTCCAAATTAAAAAAGTCATCAATAAAATGCATAAACAGTACAATGTTGCCAGAAAAAAAACTCTCAAATATATTTGACTTCTCCCATCCACTCATAAAAATATTTGCACAGCTGGGAGCCACAGCTGCTCCCATAGATGCGCCATTAACTTGGCAATATATTTTATCATTGAATTCAAAAAAATTGTAACTTAATATAACAACAAGAATTTCCATAAGCAAACATCTTATTATTAGAGAAAATTCTGGATTTGATTCATTCTAATCTAACCATTTTCATTCTATCCTGATTTGAAATCACTGTATATAATGACTTGATGTCCACTGTCAGTTTCTTGAATATAAACATTTTCTAACTTGTCGAAAGTGTCCTTTATATATGAATTACTTAATTCAACCACTTTCTGAAAATGCTTATCTACAAATATTGCCATTATTTCAGGTTTTTTTTATTTCCAGCAACAATTGGTCTTTGTGGGGGGCTGTCCAAGTCCTTATGTATTTTGTGTAACCCAAAAATACAATGTAACTTAGGACTATGAACCCTTAAATATTTCCTGATATCTTCTGTTATTCTCCCACTATAGTACCATTCTTCTACTAAAGAATCTGTGAGAGAGTATGCCTTTTTGACATCTAAATAATTTACACTTTTATAAAAATTCTTGTCACACAACATTTCTAACATATTTTTTTTGCCATAATCACATCTATCCATTAACACTAATGCATTGCCTTTACCAGCTTTGGTTACTAACATCTGGTCATTGTTAAGCAAACTATAAAATGTTTCTCTTTCTTTCATGGACAAATTATAATACTTATACAGAGGTTTGTCTCTTAATAATTCAATAATCTGCAATTCAGAAATTGTTGAGAACACTTCTAATTCCTTTTTCAAAGGTGGATTATAAGTACTCAGTCTAAAAAACCCATTGTTATCACAATCAGCCTTGAACACAAATTTATAATTTAGTTTGCATGCATAGTCCCTTAAACTGTTAATACTATCACATTTATTTGCTCTGCAAGCTGGGACGAAACTCCATCCCTTGCTTAGATCTTGACACACTTCTTTCACTAAAACAAAGGATGAAAGGTTAATAATTTTAAAATCAACAGTACCTAAAATTTCTTTTGATAATTTTTCTTTTTCCATCTTGTTTTCTGATACGTACTGTTCTGAAGCTTGTTGGTTGGTGCCGCTACTTCAGCCCAAGTCCTGCTGCCTCTCCCTTCCTGTTAATAAACTTGTACATGCTGCGGTTTTCCGACATTCTGAAACTTTTGCTCATTTGCTTCTCCTCTATTTACAGATGCATTCTGATAAGCATTTCCATTAGAGTTAACATTCCGTTGAGTTAACCGTTCAGCTCTGCTCACTGTTCTGCTTTCCTCAGTCATCTGAGTAGCGTTAACACTTTCTGCTTCTTTTACAACTTTTGTTGCTAGTTGGAGCTTTTCATTTGGTTCAAGGCTAGGATAGGCAATGCTCCCTTCATAGTCAGCATGATCCCTATTAAACTTTTTAATTTTTCTTCTCTTAAAGATCTATTTTTCTTTATAAGTCTTGGATTAAACAAACTTTGACTCAAAATTCTTGCTTGTAATGATGTTTTTAAGAGTGACATATGCAGACCTTATTTTATCATTTAGCTTGTCGATTTTCTACTTGTTAAAGTTCACCAACATCTCAATGTACTACAGCCCCACTTTTTGATTCAAGTCCAGCCATTTGTCCACAAATTTTTGTTCAATAAATGGTTATACTTTTACCAGATCTTTTGTTTTATAGTAATTTAAGTTGTTCGTTTTTATTGTTTTTACTGTTTTAATACTGCAAATACTAATAAGAACAAAAACTGTTTTGCTTTCAGTTAGCCCCCCTTTTAGTATCATTCTAAACATTAATGATATAAAGTGTAGTATATGTGTTACAGTCTAACACAAGTTTAACTAACAAAAGTTGAGTGTTTTTCAGCCACATTTTCTTGCAAAACCATATCTTAGATATCTGATAAGATGTTTTATAGTCTTCCATTCATGCACTAATTTCAGAGTTGCTGGTCTTCTTCCTATTCATCTCCATTTCACAACACCAGACTCTGGTTCAGGTCTGAAGTATTGCAGATTTTTCTAGTCAACTCTTGTGCTTTTTTCTGTCTCCCAGACATTTTCTTTTTCAACACTAGAAAAGGTTTCATTTGCAAAGTCTCTCTATGAACCTTACTGTCAGAAGAATGAGATGCAGAGTCCCCTTCTGCCTGCTGACTCACTTTTTGTTGGATACACTTTTTTATTTCCTCTTTAGCCTGTTCTGTGCCAAATAATGACTTTGTTCCTCCATTAAAAACACTTTGGAAGCAGCTGGACAGCAGCTTGAATCTCACACATGCCTCTCAACATTCCCTGATTGCTGGGATAAATTTATTTCTCATCTACCTGGTGTACAGTGATTTATCATTTTCTACAAACTCTCGCTGTCTCCAACTTTTAATACTTTGCCCTTCTGGCACAATTTTGTCAGGATCAACCCTTTCTGCTGGTATGAGGTCTTGACTGATTTCTCATGGCCAGGTTTGGAGCATACATTCTGTGGAATACCAGTCTGTTGATTATTTGTGCTTTCATAAAATCAATACAGTCTGTTCCTTACAGTTTCTCTGGTACAGCAGAAAATCTCATATTTTCTCTGCATTCTCTGTCTTCCAACTCTGCTATCTTTTAAGCAGTTCTTCATATTCAGACAGCTTTTTTTCTTATCATCCTCTGATTTTTGCAGTTTTATCAGTTCACCTGAATAGCTAGTTAAAGCTTCTTCTATTTTCTATTCCAGCCTTTTGTTTGATTTGCTATATTCCCGCAATGTTTCATTTATTTTAATCACCTCTGAGTACATCTGATTTATTTTTTCCTCTAAATTACTGGAAGCCATTTCTTGAACTAAAGCTGAAGCTTGAACTGCTTTTTGATGAACAGTTGCAGAATCCTTCCAAGGCAGTGTTTTCTCTTCACCTTTTCTGATTGATTTTCTTTAAGGTTTTCCAAATTTCCTCTTTGCTGGCATCCTGGCAGCGTATCTGCTAGCCAGAAACTTAATTTTACCAAAAAAAAAAAACAATTTCCAATGGCTATTTTTCTCAGTTTCTGTTTTCGCACTGAGAGAACTGAAGTTAATAGTTGATGAGTGTGCAACCATCTTGGAAGTCTAAATCCAATATTTTTGATCTTCTAGTAGTGACGTGAACTAAATGGACTAGGAAGCTAACATTTATAAAATGTATGAAAAGTTGTTCTTAATTATTTGCGGTAGTGTCATTTTCCCAATTAAGGGAAGAATAGTTGAAATCCCCCAGGAAAATAGTGTCAAGTTTATTCGGAAGGGATTCTAGTTTGTTTAAATATGGCTCATGGGTTGCAGGAGACATAGAGGGGGTACTGTAGTTGGCTATAATGTGGTAAATGTTTTATTTATACTAAGTACAATATGGAGGAGCTCAAGTTTATTGTTCTGCCATATAAGTTTAGATGTGATTTGACATTTTAAGAACATGGGCATGGCCCTTCAGCAATATAGTCATTTTGGCAGTGAGTATCAGAGTGGTACAAATTAAAACCTGTGCTGAGGGGATGCTATCACTACACTAAAACTAAACTTCAGCAACTATGCAAATATACATATTTGTGTGGTTTAGAAAGGACTGTAAAGAGTGCAACTTTTTATTTAAGTTTCTAGCATTAAGCAATACTATCTTCATACAGTCTTGATTTTGATTATGTCAGTAATTTGAGGAGGCAGATTCTACTTAAAAGAGGCACTATGGGGAGGAAAATGTTTTTTATCAATAGAAGAAAGCCTTGTGGACTGAGGTTCAGGCCATTCCTAGTAAAGCTGGTATTACTGTCAGCCATTTCATTTCAGGCTGATATACAATAGACCTCCTTTTAATGATACCAATAACTAAGCCAATATTTGATTACAATTATTTTTTGCTTGTGTTGTAGCAGCCTTCTCAGTAATGGCAGGATTTGCTCATGACTAGTTTCATATCAACTTTGGATGCATAATCTGAAAGTTCCAGCATGCTCCTTTCCATTTGATCGAAGGGCGTGTATCTCAAGTTATCCACTCCAACATATACAATGACCAAATCATATGTGTACTTTGGCTGAAGAAAATTCAGGGATCTAGTGACATAACAGATCCTAACTCATGAGAAACAGCTTGCTGTCACCCACTCTTTTCACAAACAGATGAGTTACTTGGTCTTATCAGTTAACCCAGATGTGACCCTACAATGGATGGGGCCACCAACTCCTTGGGGGTTGACCTCAAATGTAACTCACTACTAGGCTCAGGGGGCAAGGCACTCAATGGTGAAGCAGTAAGTGTGCAGCCTGGAAACAGATATTCTTGCAGTGACTGGTCATTAGTCCTAACAGTGGCAAGGTCGAGTGCACTAAAGCCAGGATATCATTGCTGCCCCAGTGTTCACCTAAGATGACCTGTGAGGTTCCTGGTTTCCACCAGACATCACACAGATATTGGGATTTCGCCAAATCCTGCTCTGGAATAGGACAGCTTGCTGCTGGCTGCCTGATCCTATTCTCCCAGTCATAATTCTCATTCATTTTAATAAACTCTATAGGTTACTTCATTAATACAATTAATGTGCTAGTGAAATAAATATACCTGAAGTACCCTCAGTGTGGAAACATATATATATATATATATATATATATATATATATATATATATATATATGGGTTCACTACAAATTACCAAAAGTTCATATGACCAAAGCCCATTTGACTGAGACCAAATGACCGAAAGTTCATTTGACCGAAAACCCATATGACCGAAAAATCATTTGACCGAAAAACAGCACTGGCAGGTATATGCCCTGTTCCCCACTGTAGTGCGACCCTGGAGTTAGAATATACATCAGTAAAAACTGGTTGCAAAATGTGGGGGACTGTGCCCCCCACATCCCCCTAACTTTATATTCTCACTCCAGGGCCCCACTACAGTGGGGAACAGGGCATATACCTGCTATTGCTGTTTTTCGGTCATATGGGTTTTCGATCAAATGAACTTTCTGTCATTTTGTCTCGGTCAAATGGGCTTCGGTCATATAAACATTCGGTCATATGTAGTGAACCCATATATATATATATATATATATATATATATATATATATATATATATTTGTTTTTAACTGGATTCATACTGATTGTAAAATAAAAATAATATGTTAAAAAACAATCTTCCTGTTACATTTTGTTTTGGCTACTGCCTGTGAGGATGAGATAACTTGTCAGCCACTGTTAAGGGTTAAGCAACATTTTTGTTTTACCTTTTAGTGTTTTGTTTTCAATAACTAGCATGTGTTCTTTCTTAAACCTGAAACATTTGCAGTTTTGCGACTGAGTACTTCATGATGATATAGCTGTTTCACATTGGTGCTCTTGCTTATATCACTGGTGCTTATAGTGATTGAATAACCAAAGATTTAACAGTGATGTTAAATTAGATTTCTAGCACTCTGATAGTATGGTTTTATGAACCTACTCATTAGTTACTAAATAACATACAAAAAAACACCTTTTAAGAGAAAAACATTGGCAATTTAATAGTCTGGTAATATGTGGATTGTGCATATTATGCTCCGAAATAGAGAGAAAAAATAGTGCAAGCTAATAGTCTGTAATGCCTATTCCACAGTTTATGCTCCAAAACAGAGAGAAAAAATGATAATGTTACAGTGAGATTCATATGTAAGATCCTAGATACAGCTTATTTCATTGAGTTTCTGGTGTATGAACCTCTCTATTATGATTAACAGAACTTCACACAACTACACAATGGCAATCACAACAGAGCTGCCTTGACAATCATTTAGGATCTTTAAAAGCTGTAAGAATACACATTACACTCTGCCAAGTTGAAGGTGAAGTTCAAGTTGAAGCTTATTAAACTTCTTATAAGCCTAAGTACCTGTGGGGTTAACAACAAAACCACAGAAAATACAACACATAAATAAATAAATAAGTATGAAGTCTGAAATACAAAATTGAACAAGAAAATAATGCTTAAACAAAAGTAAAAAAAAAGGCAAGTTAGAAATAAATATCAGAACCTGGATGGTACAAAATCATGAGGTAAGAAATGTAAAGAATTCAAATTAAAATAGAATGCCAAATCTCATGTAAAGAACATTCTTAGACTAGTGTGTAAGCAATGCACAATAACAAATAGACAACAGATCCACTTCTAACATCAGAACTGTCATAAAGTAAAAGTTTCAGGGTTGCTAAGAATGGAGTACAGTTTAATAACCAACAAGCAGATCCCACCATCCTAGTCAGGTTTAAGGATCCTCATTAGCGGTTCACAAAATTCTGAAGAATTTTCTTTCTGCTGTAAAAAAATATTTTCAGAGAAAAAACTTCCCAAAGCAACCCCCCCCCCCCCCAAAAAAAAAATGCAGGCAGAAGATAAGTGCAGTGCACCATTAATCAGCAAGAGCTTTCAGCCAACAGATTTAAATTTTTTTTAGATATATTGTGCTGCTACCTTCTTTTTCTAAACTGGTAGAATATCAGGACTACTAAACTCATGTGTTGCAAAAAATGTAATTTGATCTCTAATCATAACCATCTGATGCGTGTTTTTGAATTCATTTCCTGAATACATAAGAACTAACTGATGAACTAGATATAACTCTGTGTTACATTGTCTTGCAGGAAACATGTCAACACCTGGAACTAATTGAGAATTCATCATGTTAGTACTCCACATAAAAGTGCGGTCAGAAATGAGTACTGCTCAGTAAGCACCTTCACTTCAAATACATTTTTTTAAATATATCAAGTAAATTCAATAGTTAAAAATCATAAAGGAAGTGGACATGTAAATTGGAAGCAGCTTCCACAACATAAAAACAGCTCAAGTTTTCTTTTTTAATCCATGAACCCAAAAATACACACAGAATTACAAAAATTCCATACAACAGCTAGTATAACAATGGTTATAAGGAAATTATAATTCACAAGGAATGCACAAATAATTATGACTACTTCTTTCTTGGCATGCACATGGAAAAGTATACTTGCCTAGTAAAACTGGAATGCTAGCTGTTATTTTCCATTTAATATTACTCATTTTATTTAAATTTGAATTGTTTTCCATGTTTTCATTTTGTTTTGAGTGAATTTGTATACACATTACATAGTAATGAATCAAACCAATGAACACAACTCTAACATTAGTTTTTATCTTGTTTCAGTGAAACTTGTACAAACTATGTTATTATATAAATATCTCCAAGAAAGCAAGAAATAATCAATAAGCCATACTGTAAAAAAATGTACCACTTAAATATATTACAGAATGCCTTGTCTGTGATAATAATGTAGTAGTACTTGCCATGCCTTCCAGATATCTCTCAACCTGCAGATACTGAAAGTAGGGACAAAAGCCCCTGAAAAGTAGAAGCAGTTACAAAAAAATCTGAACATCTAGTTAACATAAACATTGAATACCATATCACACATAACTCTTATCACTTCCAGCAGGAATGTAATATACTACCCTAGAAAATGTTTACAAAAAACAGAATGACAAAAATTATGGAAAAAAATAAGTACATTAGCAAGAAAAAAAAAAAAAAAAAAACATTGTAAAATCTGTAGAATTTAATGAGGCATACTGCAAAATTTTACCACACAAGGTCATTTATTTTTGCTTCTGAAAAAGAGAAATGCAAGATGTGCATCCTCTTTTTTTTAATTGGTACCTCTAGGATGTGGGCCACGTGATGTTTTTTTTTTAAAGACAATTCAATGAATTCATTTGAAAACTTCTGTAAATGAATATGCATAATGCATTTTACGCTCATTATCATCGTTATTTTGGCAAAAAACACTAAAAAAAGTTATGCCTACCAAAAATTAAGGGGCAAAAGTCAGGGATTGTCTTGCGTGGAAGTGTACGGTACGCAATTACATAGCTCGCGGCACGTACTGCATTCTCCCTATATACATTATTCTTGTTTTAGATTAAACAATATTTATGAAATGTTTTATCTTATTTTGTAACCGCGCAGAACTGACAATGTTTGAAAGCACTTGATTCTGTTTTCTCACCGACGTTACCGATTCTTAGGCTGGAGTTTACTGAAGCCACAGCAGTTAGGTGTCAGTCTAACTGTAAGACTATTAATTGTTTATTGTGGTTTCAGACCTACTTCAACCTGTTAAAACGCACTTCGCTGCTAGCGCTGTACGGCGCTCCTGATGACGTCGCAGACCTACAGAGAGAAATACGGTAACAGGAGGATACTAGGAGAGGCCGGGCTGCATCTTCTCTGCAGCTGTAACAGCATCAGGAGCGATACTGCCGGCTCTTCGACACGGAGATCCACCCGTGTTGTACGGAAACGCCGTTGCCTTAGTCACACAACGACAGGTTTTCCCCAAAGTCTCAGAATCCCCCCTAGGAAACATGCCTAATAAACGAAAGGAAAGAAATAGTTGGGGTGAGTGAAATATATAAAGACATTTTGTTGCGATGCTTGGACTGGCTGTATGATATACATGACTGGGAGGGAGTCTTAGGTCCCAGTGGTTATTTTGTGGGAACGGTTGCAGAATTAAATATTGCTAGATTTTAATCACACGCAGACATTCATATACATACATCGCCACTGATTACAAATTACGACTGACTGGCATTGCATGATGCTGAATTATTTCTTTTTTCCCCCGTTATATTAATAGCTCTTGTCTATACCCGTTGGTTGAGTCTTGATTTTCCGGTAGTGTTAAAGAACTCTCTGTAGCTGTCAGGGCCCATGAGCAATACTAAATTGATTCTATGCGAATTGTATAATTGTTGGTCAATCACAGATAGAAACTACATCTAGTTAAACATATTTTCTATTTCTTTCTCATCTATTTATAGTTTTGCAGTTCTCCTCCCTCCCGTGTTATTTGAAACAATTGCGCTCAGTACCGTTGTGCGTTTTTCTTGTGCATGGCACATAGTTTTTACCTCATGTTTATTGTTTCAAATTTTTTATTGTTGAATTAGATAAACTTTTTCTGTCATTTAATCTTGTAAATGGTGTATTCTGCTTACTTAATAATGATATGCAATTTACTTGCCAATTAACATAAAATAAAATGATGGTTTAACAATAAATGTGTAATGATTAAGCATTGCAGGTTATGCCTTCTACGATTAAGAGTATTGAAGATTTATGTTAAAATAGTAGGGCGTGATACAGTGAACTAGGATTTTTTTTACTGCATTACAAAGTTTATTGGTTTTGTGTCTGATTTCCAAGTCTTTGTGCACAAAATAATACTGTATAAGACAATAGATTTTTTTTTTTGCAGGAATTGAGCAAAGCAAAAAAAATATGTAATGGTTTATTGTAATAAATTTAGCTTGTTAGCTATTATTAGACAAAAAATTAAAGAGCTACTCTTTGCATAGAATAGTTTGAACCAAAGGACACTTGCACGCGTATTGCACTAAACAGGTATCTTAACCAGTCAGTATTACACACGCACAAACTTGTATTATATTGTTTCTATAAATGTTTAAGTAGCTGTCTGTGTACATATTTATGTATACATATATATATTTGTGTGTAATTATACATGTGTTTGTATACACACACACGGTTCCAGATAAATACTAGGCTAGCTGCCCTTGCTGGCCATTTTAAGCCTGATCAATTTCCCTTTTTGTGCTTGAATTAACCAATCCCATTTGGTTAGAGATTGGCCTTACCCATCCCCATGGTCGGTAATTGTATATATATTACTCTTACTGAGTATAACTGTGATCATACCAGAGATAATTCAAGGGGATCCATGCAAATGATAAAGCATTTAGGAGCTGCCTTGGCCATTGATAGTATAGGGGCCAGTCCTGGGGTAACTTTTCTGTTTACCATCCATAGATCCAAGATATGCTTCAATATTGACAGGGATGAACTTTGTTTTATGTAGATGGGGAGTCTGTTCCAGAGCAGTGATATCCTCTGCGAAATATACCTGCCACTTCAAACTCTTCTGTTGATGCAGAAGAGGTTTAGATCCCAAGACTGAGTATTTCTGATTCCATGGGCGTGCCAGTTGCATGTGTCTACATTTGGTACAACATATATTAAATATGCATCTACGTATATGTGCTTGAATGTATAATGTGTGTATATGTACACACTCATTTCTTTGTTTTTATAATTTCAGAAGTAATATAATGCTCACTAAATTGAGGTATCAGTTCTCACAGTAAAAGAGTAGCTCTTTATCAGTGTTTTATTACGTGTGTGTGTGTGTGTGTGTGTGTGTGTGTGTGTGTGTGTGTGTGTGTGTGTGTGTGTGTGTGTGTGTGCTTGACTGTGTATTCATACACATGAGAGAAGGATGCATTCTAAGACAAATATTGTAGAATTTGCACATCAGTGTGCAATTTAAGCTTCTTCACAGTGCTTGTGTGTAAAGTTAAGAGTACAGTGCCAGTAGTTTGATGGGGTTCACAGCTGATTTCAGAATATGCAATAACTGTATTGCTTTTGTTGTGATGCCTAATTGAATACTATAAAACCGAAATGACTGGAATATCCCGGATACTTAGAGCTATGCAGCAGTAATTAAAAAAAAAAAAAAAGAGTACATAAACAAATAAATAACAAGTATTTTAGCAGCAAGTGATGGATGCATTCAGAGTGAAACAAATGCTCTAGACCTGGCATTCTAGTATGTGTATGTGTATGTGTTTAAGTGTTTTTAGGTAGATAGTGTAATTGGTAGATGTTAGAATGGCACTGGGTGAAGACCGCTATTGTGATTTTAAAGGAATATGCCAATGAGGCATTTGGTACACTATTTCTTGAGATACTGCAGTTACTTGGTACAGCTAACAGTGACTCAGCTTTAGAGACAAGTTCATTTTATAGTATTACATCATATTGATACTTCAGAAAGGCAGGTCTGTTGTAACAGTAAAAATTTCTTGTACTTTTTATGGGGAGGGGATGAACGTTCGCCTTGGTAGGTTGGAACATTAAACACAATTAATGGCTTTCAGCACTTCAGGATGGTAGTGATTTCAGAGTTAATACCCCTGCACTCTCCAATACATATGAAAATAGCTTTTATTAGTAAATGCTTTGAATTATTAATTTTATTTTAGTATTAATGCTTATTTGGTTTGGCTGTCTGACTAAATTAGTCTTATTGTCTACGGAGGCCCAGAGAGCAAAGTGCTCCAAGCACAATTATTAAATACATTAGTCATGTCAGAATGGTTAGGCTAAAATTATAGTCCAGATGACATATTCTGATAATAGGTAAAGATGCAAGAAATTGTATACAGTAACTGAGGCTTTAGTGTGAATTTAGTCCATCATGATGCCACTGGGTAATGTTTTTGGAGAAGACCTCTAGAGTCTTTTTTTTTTTTTTTTTCATGGAGGACTTTTGCATAACTATTAAAGTGAATAGGGTTCTGATTACTGGCAGTGGTCATCATTTGGCATAGTACTAAAGAAGGCAAAAGTTCACCCTTTGCAGTAACCCATGTGTTGTGCTACTACTTGTCTGATTTTAGTTTTTTATATGCTTTTTCCTGACGTACTTGTGGTCTGTCAGTTGCCTTCGATCATCCATTGAGACAGTCATTTAGACATCTACAAATGGGGGTGGGGGGTTGGTACCTTAGCCTCTGTGCTACTCATATAATGTTTTCTACTACAGAATTCCCAAATGAGATTTCTTTCACCTCACAGACAATAATCACCTGTATTTAAGGGTGAACTGTTGTTTCAAGACCTGGGAACTACATTATGCCTCCATTATCAGTGAGGTGGAGGACTGAGTAAGCTGTTACCCTCATTCCAGTGACTGCTTGCAGGTGTGGTCTACTATACTCTCCTCCACAGCATGAATCGTTCTGCAAACACCTGGCTCTAGATACAGAATGTAAATTGCTTGGCAGGCACATTCATAACTAACCAAATTGCTACCTCTGAAGCTTGCTGTATTGGCCAGCCTTTGCAGGGTGTCTGTAAAGCAGCAAGGATTAGTGAGTCGAGGGCCATTCACTACTACTACCCTTTCCAGCAGGCTTTTTCAGTGCTCAGACCTTTTTAATCCATCCAAGGTTATCTTGTTCACAATCAGGGATTCATCCCTCTGCACCCCAGAACCAGCACTCTTCTGGTTTTAGTTGACATGTGCCCTGTAGCACAACATTTGAACCCCTCTGGACTTTCTCTTCTTGGTTCTTCAAAACTCATTGACCTCATTGTTTACTGGACATTTTGGCTGACTCTTCAGAACATCTAAAATGTATCTGTTTTGTATTGCCTTCCCCAGGGAAGTATGTGAATAAATGCATGTGTGATAGAAAAGTAGCCCCCCCCCCCCAAACAAAAAATCAAAACAAAACTTGGCTTTGCACGATACTGATAATACCAGTGTAAGAGAATTAACAAATCTGTTAAAATGGAGAATTTTTAAAAAAAAATTACACAGATCAAGAAATAAGGAGTCTAAATATGGAAGAAAGTCATTTTAAGGCAAAAAAGTAAGTAAGAAAATAGCATTTGCATGTTGTACAATGATGGCAGATTATTAAGTTTAAAGAAGGTAAAATTAGGCTGAGAAAAGACAGGCAGAAAGGTTGAAACATTTAAAATATTCCTGCTATGAATTGTTCATTGACAGTGTACCTTAAAAGGTTTCCACTGCAGAACAACTAGCCGGTCAAAAAGGCTGAGAAGGAACCATCATCTTCATTACTCAGCAGGTGAAAACTGAAGTCTGTCACTGACTAACATCCAAGATGAGCCTACAGTTGTAAGGGAAATGGTCACTTTTAAAGTTATGTCAACTTCACAAACATCTGGTATGATATGGTTACAGAACAGTTAGTATTCTCTTCTCAGTCCATCCTTTGTTAGTTCATGAACCAGTACAGGTGTCAGTATAGGACAAGCCCACAGCCTAGAATTACTGTGCTTTCTGAAGTGACATTTCAGGGTGATGCAGGCCAAAAACGTAAGCACATACAACACCCAAGCAAACTTTGGACTATCAGAGGTCCTCTAATAAATGTTCAAGGTCATACTTTTAGTGACCATATATTTTTTTTATCTACACTTGTTTCTGTACCCTTTACTAATGCAAGATGGTGGTAATCCGGAAAACTGGAGTCAGATCTGGTATCCCACTTGTGACCCACAGGGTGACAGGACTAACAAGAAATGGAGTAAAAAGGATTAGTCCAGATAAAATCATTTTAGCTAAAAGATATAGAAAACTTTCTCTCTGATGCTCTCCCTGTGGGAGGGATAAAGATGCCTTTGTTGAAGTTTCAAGTAGTTTATTCAGTTAAGTAGGTAGATGGATGTTCATGAAAGAAGAGGAGGAGCCCACTCTAGAAGAAGTAAGAACTTTACAAAGAAAATAAAGTCAGTGAAAGCAGCAGGCTCAGATGAAGTCATAACAGATATGATAAGGATGTTGGGTAAGATAGGGGAGAAATGGCTCGAGTGCACCCATAGTAATATGGACTGAAACGTATATGCCAGATGACTGGATAATAAGCATACTAGTCCCAGTATTCAAGAACAAAGGGGGCATTCACAGCTGTGGGGAGTATAGAGGTATCAAACTCCTTCATGGGCTCAAAGGTGTATAACTAGCCTAACTACCAGTAACACCCTTATAAGCCTAGCTTTGCAACCCAAATGTGGCCCACAAATTTGATTTATATGGGAGGTTATTTACTGACTGCTTCTGTCCTTCAGAGAAATGGGTACCACACCAGGGATGAATTTCCAATTACAAATCCAGTGGTTCAAGTTGTGCGTAAATAGGAATAGGGAGGAACTCTGCTTCACAGGAATAGGGATCCAGTTCCAGAGAACGGGAATTCCCTGAGAAACATATCTGTCTGTCCAGTGGGTCTTATTGTCACAAACAAAATTTGTCTTTTAATCTAGAAGTTCTAATGCTGTTTGTTTGTTTTGATGAACCTTTTACACATCCACAAGTGTCCAGGGGTGCCTTGTATGCCAGGTAAAGATCACCTCTCAGAAGTGTGCAAGATACAGAGTAAAGAGGCAGGACTTTGAGGAGATCAACATTATGTTTACTGCCTGCATTCTTTTTGTAAGGAACTGTGTCTGGTTATGTACATACTGAAAGGGGCATTATACTCTGTGATGGTGCTGATGATGACCGAGTACTGTGGTATGATCTCTTTGGACATGTATATCATGCCCTATCACACTGCCTGAAAGTTGTAGTGGGGTGATTGATGCACAGATATGCAGAATAGTAGAAAATAAGATGGGAGATGGGCAGTTTGGATTTAGGGCAGGATGCAACTGACTCAACATTCGTAGTGAGACAGATACTTGAGAAGACGCTACAGATGAGGAGAGTCCAACTAGGCATTCCTAGACTTGAGGAAGCATATGACAAGGTCCCAAGAAAGCTGATTTGGCCAGTCCTGCTGTGGTTCAAAGACACACAAACACTGGTAGAATTAGTATAGGCTATGTGAAGAGTCTTCATAGAGATTTTTCACAGGCATTTGTTATCCAAAGTGACAAATTTTTAAGAAGTATTTGTTACAGGGGTCCTGAATTTTGAACTTTGAATTTCAATGTGTTTGAAATATAAAATTAGCTTTATGTACAGTTAGGAGATGTGTGTATATAATAATGGCAAGCTGTAAACCTTAAGTAAACAAAAGGGGACATCAGGATATCACATAGCTTTACATCGTCTCAGTCGAGCTCTGCTCTTGACAGTGCAGGCAGGTTGTCAGGAAATTGCTGAACAAGCTCTGCATATTTGCTAAATGAATTAGAAGTATGTAAAATTTTTTTGTATAAAGAAAAAAAAAAAACAGACCGGTTTATTGGTACTGATTTATCTCCAGACATCTTTAAATATTTTAAGTTTTGTCTGTCGTCTGGGTTGTAATAAATGAAATGTGTGGTATGGCATGTTTTGGAAAGGAGTTTCAAAGGTCACAGCAGCAGATATTTAATTGATTGCCCCTCAAACTCCCATGTATTCTATGCATTGGCTTGTTTCTGTTTACATATGAATTTCAATGTTTGCGGTTTTGGACTTTATTGGTGTAGGTATGTAGTTTTAGTAGTATTCTTTGGTTGTCTGAATTATGTGAAGTTTTACTTTCATTCTGTTTCAGTATAGCTGCAGATAAGTGCTTCTCTGAGGTAAGGTTTCTAAATATTTGAGGGGTACTTCAGAAATATACAGTTCAGTGCATTATATGAAATGGTGAGTTGCACAGTAACTAGCAAAGATGGAGTGATTCAGAGATGCACATAACATAGTTGCACTACAAAGAAAATGGTGTGATATGCTTCATATGTAAATGACCACATACTGACATGCAAATGAGAGACTTTAAGGAAATGAAAGACTTGGTGTATGCAAGGGATGATGATAAACATGGTTGAGCAATTTAGAAATGGATATCCCACAACAAAACCGCTTCTGTGGCATACAGGGATAAAGCCCTGACATACAGCCCAGGCCACCCAGGTTCTGTTAGTTGCTGAGTGATGGAGCAGCAGGGAGGGAGGGATGGCCATTACCATCCCACAGGAGCACAATGACATGGACATCTCCTTGTGCAGTCCGTGATGGAGGCTGGGGATATCACATGATAGAGATGTGGTCCAAAGAGGAGGTGGCCAAGCAGATGCAGAAGGTATGAGATGCACCACAACATCCCCATTGCACACCCACCCCTCAGACATAACCACATCATCGCATAGGAAGGGGGGATTAGGTAGGGTATAACCCCAAAAATTCCCCCGAATGGATGTGGATGGCGGAGACCCTCTCAACACTTTTCGGTTCCATGACTAGCCCTGGTGGATTTACAAAGTAAACCATGGAAATGCATTGAGTAGCCTGTAGACTGAGTATGGATTTGGGGCACTAGGAGCAGTGCTGGAAGAATTATGTAATTGAGGGGACCCCTCCCCCCAAAAATGCCACAATGAGCTTGTCACACTTGGCTATTCCAAGCGCCATGATTTGGTGGTGAACAGGATTGCTTTCTCTTCTAAGATGCCAGAATTAGCAACTGCACTAGCTGACAGCAGTACTTACTAGTCACTCTTGCAGCCAGTGACAACAGTGTTGCATATTGGCACCCTTCACTTCACGGGCAGGTCTGTCAGTGGCTGAACTACCATCACCTTCACAACACTGAATGGACAGAAATGCCATAAGGGAGCTTGTAGTCATATGTCACCCTCAAATAGAATCCCCAGACACAAAGATCTGTGTGGTGATTAACATCCTCACTATGGGGACTTGCCTTGTCTGACAGCAGACATCGTAGGAGTTTCACTGACCTATGTCTCATGAATCGTACACAAGTTTCTTGACATGATGCTGCAGCATAGAGAGTATGACATAGAGGGTTATGACTGGGTCCCCAATCCTAAGCACATTATTATGTGTTTGAGACATAGATGTCAAGAAATTCACCTCGAGAGTGAAGCTCAGTAAAGTGAGTGCTGTTTCACATGTAAGGAAAAAGTCAGGCACAGTTTTTAAACACTGCCCTAATTTAAATAAGTTTCTTACAGACTACCATCTGTAAACTTCTGTGGACATAGGAAATATATTCAGGGACAGAAGGAATGTTCCTTCTCTTGTATATGACCGTCGCAGCTCTTAAGAGTGTGGGTAACAGTTGTTATACACCTCTGAAAATGTTGTTATGGTTGATTCTTGTGCTACAGGTCTATCTTTTTTCCAATTTTGGAGCGTAATCATGGCACTGCATGTACTTCATGGGGTTCCCACATGCATCAGAGGAGTGGAACAGTATTATATGGGCATTCTGTGACACAGCCCATTTCCCTGAGGTTCAGGGCTATTGACTGTACCATCATTGTGGTTAACTCCATGTCTGCTCCACATGGTGTTCGGTTTGTCAACCCGAAGGCCTTTCTGGGCTTCCACTCCATCAACTTTCCAGTGGTCTACAATGCACAGGGTATCATTTACAGTGTTTCCACCAGCCATCCAGGCAGTTCCATAATTCTTACATCTGGAACACGTGACCTATACCAGCAGTTTGTGCAGGGTGATTTTTCCACAGGGCCATCTAATCGGTAGGTGCACACATGTCTCCCACTTCTACCCACCCTGTATGAGAAAACATAAAGGTATGTAGGCTGCAGTCCATTCATAACTGTCTACTGTTGTGTGCTGTAGGTGATGGAGGATATGCCCTGGAGCCATGGCTCATGATAGCTGTCTACATTACTCAGACCATAACAAAGATGGAATACAGCAGTGAACTGTCACAGACTCCTAACATCCTTGTGTGTGTGTGTGTGTGTGTGTGTGTGTGTGTGTGTGTGTGTGTGTGTTCAGAGTGCTGAAGGCCACTTTTCTTGCCTAGATCCCTCTGGTGGTATGCTGTAGTATGCTTCTGTGACCTGCAGCAAGATATTTGTTTTCTGTGCCATGCTGCACAGTGTTTGTTTGCAGACAGCTACAGCACAGCCACACCATTTGAATGCTAGAAAGACCAAAGCCAGTAGCAGAAGAGGAGCTGGGTGAGGAGTTATTGGAGGAACCAGCTGCCAAAGAGGCAGCATCTGTTCCACAGTTGTGGTTCATGACATTGACAACATAGAACACATCTGATTCATGCAATAATATACCCAGTCTTTGAAGTACATTGCATTGTCTGGCCACGTTGTGTGTGTCAGTCATTACCTGACCCGCACAAGTTTGAGGGATGGTCAGGTCCGGTTATCATCCTTTGCTGAGGTGGAGTGGGCCACAGTTGCAGGGAAAGCAACAGAAACCAAAGTGGAAGTATACATGAGTTATAGTAGGTAGATGTTGTAGCCAGGCACCTGTCGAGGTGGTTGCGGGGATTTTTGTAGCAAACTGTCTATAACAATGGTTGAGCTGCCAGATGGAGGTTGATGTCTGAATGGTCTGGTTGTCCCTGCAGTAAGAGGATGGGAGGCCTCCTGTACAGAGATGGTGTAGCACTTCATTAGCATGTACTTGATATCGGCTGTGACCCCACATAGGGAAGGTTTTATACTGTGGATGGCCAAGTTAATGCAGTTGATTTTGCTGTGGCACTGCATACTGGGCACCACAGGATGGCATGGGTGGTACATAACTGCATAACCTTGACTGACGACCCCTGTGGAATGTACTCACAGTGAACGCCGAGGAGTGTCAGCCAAGACCTTGTGCATGCTCTTTCCTGGGGGTGGGGGTGGGGTGTGTGGAGTGGAGGCAGTCATGTGAAGTGTGATGGCTGTCACAAGCCCTGGAGTGGTGGTGGACAGTTGTGGAGGCCTGCCCTGTTACTGCTTGTTACACTGTTGGTCTGTGGTATGGCCACAGTAGGCAGTGGTCTTTTTTTATGGCAGTTGTAATAGCTGTCAACTCCCCTCATTCTGGGTGTCTACTGTTGCTGCCTACATGCTGGGTTAGTGTGCAGGCATTGCAGGATCTCATGTACATCTTGGTGCATGCTGTGCATCACATTTAATTATCTCTGATAGGGTGTGAGTGGCACCTGTCTGTACCTGGATCACTAATCTGCACAACTGCTAACAGATTCCCAGGTAAGATCCAATTTTGAGAAATGAGTGTGGATCAGATCGTGGCAGTAATGTCCACCGTCACAACTTTTCCTTATGCTGTGTGTATGCTCTGAAGTGGTTGCGCCTCCCTCTGCCATCATGTGGGTAGGTGGGGACTGAGCACACTGTGATGAGCTTCCATGGACAGGCCTGCCATAACTAAACATAGGTGATGCAGGGTAGGCATTGACGTGCACTATAGGTATAGCTGTAGATGTGGGTGGTATTCCTCCCACTGTTCTTGACTTGCTTGACTGTGCAATGAGGAGACTGCTGACTACCATCATTGTCCAGAACTGGTTATGGAGTGGCATCAGGCATATCTCATCTCATTGCTCTTGCTCCCACATCAGTGACACCTGTAAAATTAGACAGAGAGAGAGAGAAAATCCTATGACTGTGGTGAAACATAGATGACACTCTATACCACCCTGTGGTACACATTAGTGCCAAGTATTTAGAAAGTCAGAAGTCACTTAAGTACCTTGTGGTGCAAGTCATGTCTGTTGAATCCCTGTTGTAGTTGTAAGACCGAGATATGTGAACATTTACCATTGATACACTAGTGGCAGTCGTGAACCACTATGTTATGATACTGGCCTATGGGCGTTCCAGCATGGTGCATTCCCAACAGACTCGAGTGCTATCACCACCAGTCTGGCCCCCACACCCAGGCCTTGTTATAAGTGTGTTGTCACTGTCCCTGGACAAGGATAATAGGAACTCCTTTGTCTCTGGGAGAGTGCTCTTTATACTGTGGCAGTTTTGTCTCTTGAGGTGGCATGCACCTTGTTCTTTGTATGCAGATTCACATCATTCATCTTTTAGGTGGACTGGCCATGCTTTCCTATAATGGCCACCCATGGCACTGATGACATACAATGGATCCTGTCGCAGGTGATCTGGAAGGTTTTGTCATCCTTGTCCTTAAATAGCATCTGCCTGCAGTGGGTGTGTAAAGCTTGTGTGACCACCTTTGTCTCTGCTGGGGTGAACTTCTCCAGCATTTGTTGCTGCTTTAGGTCAGATCTCAGTACGTGTTCTTACCTGGATGCAACTATAATCACTTGTATGTTTGCAGACAATACCTTATCACTGGCCACTAGCCATGCTGCAGCTGTACAGATGACATGTTGTGGCTGATGTAAAATGTTGGTATAATCCAGGCCACAACAGCATGCTATACAGTAGTATAGTGTATACAGCACAGGATGCAACATGCAGACTGTAGTTCAAATAGGCCATAAGATGTATATTGTAGGCTGAGATCCACTAGACTCCAAAGCAGACTATCCATATGTGCACACCTCCTGAGTCATATCTATATATAGTGGCCATGTCCTAATTGGCACTGACTTTAAAAGTACTCCAGCTTGGTTTAAGAATGAATACATGATTTTCTTTCACCTTCCGCATTAAAAAAAAAAAAAAAAAAAAACATGCAGTGTGCCTGCTTGGCTAGTTTGAGAACACACTGTATAAAGTGAATGCATGGCAACAGCTTGCCAGAGAAATAAATGGTGCCACTGGTGTCCCCATGCTGTGGTGAACAGTATTGCCGTAAGTACAGTGACCTGAGGAGACGCCACCTAGACCTTCTCCAACAATGGAATGTTTGGGAAGCGGAGACACTTTGTTTGAAAGTTGGTTTGTATTGTTTTAGCACTATTATACAGGCATTGTTGATGCACATATTTTTCTCTTCATTTACCAGGAATCTGCTGATGCATTTCTGTTTTATTTTTGTTGTGTAGTACAACAGGAATTGAAACTAATTGGTTATCTTACCAATAGAGAACCAGTACTAACCTATAAACCCATTGTTCTAAGATTCATTTTCCATGTAGAAGAAATCCATTCTAATCATCATCATACTCTTTTGGCTGTTCCTGTTAGGGGTCACCACAGCGGATCACCTGTTTCCATTTCCTCGTGTCCTCTGCATCTTGCTCTGTCACACCAACCACCTGCATGTTCTCTCGTACCACATCCATAAACCTTATCTTAGGCCTTTCTCTTTTCCTGTTACCTGGTAGCTTCATCCTTAGCATCTTTTTCCCAATATACTCAGCATCCCTCCTCAGCACGTGTCCAAACCAACATAATCTTGCCTCTCTGGCTTTGTCTCCAAACCTTCCAACCTGGGCTGACCCTCTAATATACTTATTCCTAATCCTGTTCAACCTTGTCACACCCAGTGCAAATCTTAACATCTTTTACTCTGCCACATCCAACTCAAACTCCTGCCTTTTTGTCAATACCACTGTCTCCAACCCATATAACATAGCTAGTCTCACTACCCTCTTGTAGACCTTCCCTTTCACTCTTACAGGTACTCGTCTGTCACAAATCACTCCTGACACTCCATCCTGCCTGTACTCTCTTCCACACTCACCGTTACTCTGAACTATTGACCCCAAGTATTTAAACTCATCCACCTTCGCCACCTCTACTCCTTGCATCCTCACCATTCCTCTGTCCTCCCTCTCATTCACATGCATATATCCTGTCTTAGTCCTGCTGACCTTCATTCCTCTTCTCTCTAGAGCATATCTCCATCTCTCCAAGGTCTCCTCCACCTCTTCCCTACTCTCACTACAGATCACAATGTCCTCTGCAAACATCATAGTCCACGGGGACTCCTGTCTGAACTCGTCTGTTAACCTGTCCATCACCATTGCAAATAAGAAAGGGCTCAGAGCTGATCCTTGATGTAACCCCACCTCCACCTTAAACGCATCTGTCATTCCCACCGCATACCTCACCGCTGTCACAGTACCCTCGTACATATCCTGTACCACTCTTACGTACTTCTCTGACTTCCTCATACAATACCACAACTCCTCTATAGGCACCCTGTCATATGCTTTCTCTCTAAGTCTACAAAAACACAGTGCAACTCCTTCTGACATTCTCTGTACTTCTCCATCAACACTCTCAGAGCAAACATCGCATCTGTAGTGCTCTTTCCCGGCATGAAACCATATTTCTGATCACTAATCATCACGTCCCTTCTTAACCTAGCTTCCACTACTCTTTCCCATAACTTCATGCTGTGACTGCTCAATTTAATCCCTCTGTAGTTACTACAGCTCTGCACATCACCCTTGTTCTGTAAAAATCGGTACCAAAACACTTTTTCTCCATTCCTCAGGCATCCTCTCACTTTCTAAGATTTCATTAAATCTGGTTAAAAACTCCACTGCCATTTCACCTAATCCCTCTGTAGTTACTACAGCTCTGCACATCACCCTTGTTCTGTAAAAATCGGTACCAAAACACTTTTTCTCCATTCCTCAGGCATCCTCTCACTTTCTAAGATTTCATTAAATCTGGTTAAAAACACCACTGCCATTTCACCTAAACACCTCCATGCTACCACAGGTATGTCATCTGGGCCAACAGCCTTTCCATTCTTCATTCTCTTCATAGCTATCCTTACTTCCTCCTTGCTAATCCATTGTACTTCATGATTCACGATCCCTACATCCTCCAACCTTCTCTCCCTCTCATTTTCTTCATTCATCAACCCCTCAAAGTACTCTTTCCATCTCCTCAACACACACTCCTCGCTTGTGAGTATGTTTTCCTCATTATCCTTTTATCACCTTTACTTGCTGCACATCTTTCCTAGCTCGGTCCCTCTGTCTAGCCTTTTCTCCCTCCTTAATGTCCAAACTTTCATACAACTCTTCATATGCCTTATCCTTAACCTTCGCCACCTCTCTGTTTGCCATGCACCTCATCTCCTTATACTCCTGTCTACTTTCTTTATCTCTCTAACAGTCCCACTTCTTCTTTGCCTGTATACTCTCCTGTACTTCCTCATTCCACCACCATGTCTCCTTGTTGTCCTTCCTCTGTCCCGATGTGATACCAAGCACCTTTCTAGCCGTCTCGCTTACTAGCTCTGCTGTAGGTACCCAGCTATTTGGTAACTCTTCACTGCCACCCAGTGCCTGTCTTTACTCATCCCTGAACTCCACCTCACAATTCCTTTTTCAATTTCCACCATTTGATCCTTGGTGCTGCCCTCACACTCCTCCTCCTCCTCTTCTTGATCACCAACGTCATCCTACAAACCACCATCCTATGCTGCCTAACTACACTTTCTCCGGTCACCACTTTAGTCTCCAATCTCCTTCAGACTGGCCCTCCTACATAAGATATAATCCACCTGTGTGCATCTTCCTCCACTCTTGTATGTCACCCTATGCTCCTCCCTCTTGTTATAATGCATATTCACCACAGCCATGTCCATCCTTTTCGCAAAATCCACTACCATGTGACCTTCTGTATTCCTTTGTTTAACACCATACCTACCCATCACTTCCTCATCCCCTCTGTTCCCTTCACACACATGCCCATTGAAATCTGCTCCAATCACCACTCTCTCACCCTTTGGTACAGTCATCACCAATTCACTCCAAAATTTTTCTTTCTCATCCATTGCACACCCAACTTGTGGAGCATATGCACTAACAACATTCATCATCACACCATCAATTTCTAGCTTCATAATCATCACTCTATCCGACACTCTTTTCACCTCCAAAACACTCTTGGCATACTGTTCCTTCAGAATAACTCCTACACCATTTCTCCTTCCATCCACACCATGATAAAACCATTTGAACCCACCTCCGATACACCTAGCCTTACTCCCCTTCCATCTGGTCTCTTGCACACACAATATACCTTCCTTCTGTCCATCATATCAGCTAGGTCTCTCCCTATACCAGTCATACTGCCAACATTCAAAGTTCTGACCCTCACTACCACAGTCCTAGCCTTTCTCCTCTCTTCCTGCCTTCGGCCATGCCTTCCGCCTCTTCTCCTCCTTTGGCCAATAGTAGCCCAGTTTCCGCCAGCACCCTGTTGGCTTGGCTAACAAGGAATCCATTCTAATACATATTAAAATAAAAAAACAAAATTATTATCTGTAACATGCTTGTATATTCTCCCAGGAAATGATGAGTCTGTTCACCACCAGTCCTGTGAAATGAAAACTGGCCTCAGTGTTAATTTGAAAGTAGTCTAATGGTCAGTTAAAAGATTCATCATTTTAGATGTTTTGGACTGTGCCAAATTATAGCTCAATCAGAACAGGCAAAACCATATGGGCATGATGACAGTATTCCAGACTGAGCCTTCATAACCACTCTTGAGTACAGTTGCTCTGTGAGAGATCTGAGCAAACTCTGTTGTAGATCGCCTGACATATGTTTTGTGTAGTTTTACCAAAATTTACCGGATTCAGAGTCACTTCTTCTCTGAAAGCTTGAGAATGTGTTTGATGTACCCAACTTCAGTCATGTCACAAGATCTTTGGATGGGCTACCTTTGATGGATTGCTTGATGAAGCTATGTTTTTGTCTGTTTTCCTCTACATCTTACACGACATGGCTACTATGACTAAAACACGTGGATATCACAAAAATACCCAGGATCATACCTAGTATTAAAACTGTGATGTTACCCATAGATCATTTTGTATTTTTTTTTCTGTTACTAAAAGCGGGAATCTGATCTTCATGTGAAAAATAAACAAGTGCATAACCAAGTAAAGAATGCTAGTTCATTTGCTAAAAATACATTTATTTATAGAAGCTACTGTTCTAGATAGATCTGTAACTCCTCCCCATATTTTAGAAAATTACAGACTGCCTACTAAATCTTTTCTTTTTTAACACCTTTGTTGAAATATCATTTAAGACATAGGCAAACATTCTTTTATATAAAAGACAACAAAAATATTAACATGGTCTTGGTGTTGCAAGCATTATACATCACATATGTTTTGGTATGACTATCATCAATCCACCATTTTTTTTAATTGCTCAGTTCTTTCCTTCCCTTATCACTCCTCCTCAAAAACATTATTCTAATTGTACTGTTACCACAATTTCTATTTCTTGTGTAATTTGCTCCTACCCTTTTCCAAAGATCACACTTCTAATTGTTTCTGTTACAATGCTAACTACTTCAAATACAGTTGGTTCAGACTTTGATTTCCATTTTCTAGTAATTGCTTTTTTGGCAGACAGCGGGATTAAACTTCACAAGGCCTTACTCTGTCTGTGTGATTCATATCCTATATCCCAGTTCAAAAAATAATTTTCTTAGTTACATCCATTTGCTTATCCAATTTATCTGACAGAGTACTCTTTTGGGGAATTTTTAAAGACTACCCCCATTGCACTCCCAAAACATGTGTTCCCAGTTAACTTTTTTCTTCCCCACCCCAACTCCAAAACTCCAAAATTTGCCATCTACACGAGGAAAAATTATTTGGAGTCTGCTTAGGTACAAAAATAGTTATGCAAACACTTCCAGGCAAAAATCCTAAATATTCTAGATTTTACATATTTGGAGGTCATGAACATGTCCCCCCATTGAAGAAACAATTCACAAGGAAACAATCTCTTTTCCAAATCTTTTCTGACCTCTTTTGATCGAGTAGTTATCATACAATATTTTATATGCCCTGTTAATTATCCCTTTGTAACAGCAGCTTCTGTTCTAGATTCAACTAAAAACTCTACCAGAGCAGGTGTTTCACTTAGGATTCCCCTATCCCTTTCTCTTTGCCTTTACTCTGAGATCAAGCCCCGGTAGGGAAGGCAGTCTCTAGCCTGCAATCCAAATGTCCGTTTGTTCTTCATCCCACATTTCCTGCTTGAGTTATTTGTTTCTGATGTTTCTTTTGCCAGGTTTCTCCAGTAAAATTATAGACCCCTCTTACCTGTTTTCTGTATCTCTACTTCAGTCATGCCTATTTGCAAAATCTCCTTTCTCTATTCCTGTATTGGTTTAGTTCTTGTAATACTTCCTGCTACTTTAAGAATATAATATCCTGTATGGTTATTATTCTCCTTAAGGATCTGCATCCAAAATCTTTCTTTCTTTTCTTTCTTGAACTTCCGCTTGCTTCAACATTATCCCTTTCCATTTTGAATTATAGCCTTCTGCTTGTATTATGTATATGAGCCTTAACTGTGTATCTGTAAAATATTATCCTAAATCATCTTGTTCTATTGAAAGGACCAACTTATCCCACTTCACTCTTGCCCTCTTCACATCCCATTTAAAACCCTTCAACTCATTAATTACTGTGCACAGCTTCTTCTCTGGTTGATAAAATTATGCTTGACCTGTATATAAAACTAAGGGGATTAAAAATATTTTTCACTGAATGTATATTGCTATAGATTATCCATAAACAAGATCTTCCAGTTTCTCAGTTTTTGTATTATCTTTTGTTTAGTCTCTTTCCACGTATTCTTAGCCGTCATAACTGAATCCTTTTTAACCTATAATCCTAAATGCTTCATTTTATTATATCCCCATAAATATAAGTATTGCTGTACCAATTTGTGTTTCGGTAGATAGTTTACAGCTGTAGTCTTTGTTTTATCTTCACTAATACGGGAGAGTGCTAAACACCCCTACTGTAATGCCTTCCCTGATAAGGTCAGACCCGAAAATGGTCTCCTTTTGAAGTAAAAATAAAACCTGGACCCCCAGCTAAACTGGGAATATTCAGGAACTATTCTAAGGCTAACCTCCTTCTATTAAGTGAGAACCTGGAAAAATTTCAAGCCCCCTATAAACCCAGAGAACACTTCTGCCTATGTAGAACTGTTCATAGAAATTCTGTACAAGCATGTTAATAGCTGTATAGAGGCAGCTGTACCCATCAGGAAGAAGTACAGAACTAACCCAAAAAAACAAGCCACCCTGGTGGAATCACAAAATCATTCAGATGTATAACCGGAGGAAGAAAATCATGGCAAAAATTAGGAGGTGCAGCACCCAACATGATAAAAGCACTTTCATTAAACTAAACAAACAACTCCGACAAATAGTCTACCAGAGCCATATTTGAGGTAAGTTTGGCCTCCCAGGCCAAGGACAACCACAAAGCATTCTTTAGCTATGTCCGCAACCTCAAAGGCAATAAACAATTGTTTGCAGAGCTCATTGTAAATAGAGCCACCTATACTGAGCCAGAAGATGTAGCAAACCTCTTGGCTGATAAATCCAGCTCCAACTGTACTCCTCTCTCCCCCTTAATCTTACCTCGGGAAATATCATCAAATATAACTCCTCCTACTATCACTAGGGAAAAGGTCCTTAATGCTCTCTCTAAGACCAAGAATTCTGCATCCATGGACCCAGACAGTATCCTAGGATGCCTTCTAAATAGCAGGAAACATGACCTGTCAGGGCCTCTGGAATTCCTATTTAACTGTAGCCTCCAAACAGGCTTTGTGCCTCATGAATGGAGAAAGGCAACAGTCATCCCTCTGCACAAATGTAGGCCATCTACAGACCATGAAAACTACAGACCCATAAGTCTCACTAGTCTTATGTAAAGCCATGGAAATAATTATCATGGAGATGATCAGTAGAGATATTGTAAACCTTCAAACACTGGACCCAATCCAGTTTGGCTTTGTAAAGGGCAGATCATACCTATTCAACCTGGTGGACATCTTTGAGAAGGTCGCCAAAGCAGTGGATGAGGGCAACATTGTTCACACTGCTTACCTTGACCTGGCCAAGGCATTTGACAGAATACCCTTCTCGTGCATTGTTGACAAACTTAAGAGGTTAGGTACAAACCCGTATGTCACCCAGTGGATAGCCAACTGGCTCACAGACAGGACCCATGAAGTTAGAATTGGGGAGTCCACCTCTACAAAGAGGACAGTCACAAGTGGAGTCCCTCAGGGATCAGTCCTTGGACTGCATCTTTTTGGCATTTACTTCTCGGAAGTCAAGGCCAATGTCAGTGGTCCCTGGCTGACTAAATTTTCAGATGATTGTAAATTAGGACGGTCATTGAATCTCACACAAAGACAAATGTTCTCCAGGAGGGGCTGACACAGACAAACAACTGGTGACAATAGTCATGTACTAAAACCTAAATGCCAAGAAATGCATAATAGTATCCTTTGGGAAGTAATCTATCACTGGTAACTATCATATTGTCAACACAACCCTTAGAGTTGACCCAGTAGTCAGGGAGTTAGGGACACACACAGATAGTAATCTAGCCTTTGATCATCACATGCCTACAGTGGTGAGGAATGTATTCTGTGTTGCACAACTTATAAACGGGTATTACAGCTGTGATGTCCCTCCTTTGGGCCAGTGATCAAGGAGCCTCGGTCCCCACCACTGACACTGGTGGGGATCGTTCACAGTGAGAAAAATAGACACACACACTATTTCCAGGTGCAATCCTCTGCACCAAGTACAATTTCCCTTAACAGCACACAGGAAATGCCCACTCCAGTTCTGGGGCTGGGCTTTCTCACCAGGCCCCAAATAAGACTCCCCACTGTAAAGCTGAGTCCTTAGCCAGGTGTTCCAAGCCAAGTCCTCCACCACTCTCTCTCTGTGAAATCAGTGTTGTCAGTGTCCCTGCTCAAGGTAGCAATCTCACACAGACACACTTTCTTTTGAGATTTGGATTTTCACACACACACACACACACACACACACACACACACACACACACACACACACACACACGAGCTATATATAGGCACAGTTTACTCACTGTGACACCTCCACCCAGACCATAAGGTAGATTTATTGTCACCAAAACACCCAAAGTCAGCTACTTTAAGGCTCTTACAAGGGTACCCAATTACACTTAATAAAATTAACACTTATACAAATGGTAGTGTTAACCAAGCAGCAAAACTTTCAGGAAAGTGGAGCCACAGTGACACAAAATAAATGCAAGTACTCTCAAAGGTTAAATATTTTGTAAAAGACCAGCCACAATGAAAGGCTTAGATATATTTAATAATGAATAATAAAAAGGAAACATGAAAATACTGAATATCTATTTACAGTAAACACTGGAGTTTCAATCACAGGAAATATAGAAAACCACACAGATGGAAAGACTCGGACAGATACAGAAAAAAATACATTTGGATACTAATCTCACTATATTTCTTAAATGACTGAAGAATTCCTGTTCAGTAGTTGCTTACTAAAGCAAGGCAAGATGAAAGTGGATGAGTGCCTCTTGTCAGATCAAAAACAGTGCACACCTCAGATCTCTCACTATTTCATAGGTAGGTTCATAGGCAGGTTCTAGGCTATTGGCTCTAGCACCTATATAAACCTATCTAAAAAGGTACCTTGGCTTTCGCCACTCAGGAAAATTATTTTCCTGTGCCCCTGTTGAGCAGAGCCATACAGGTGATCCCTGGGGTGAATTTCCTATTTCCCATCCAATCATCAAGATCTCTCTTGAAGAGTGCTAATGAGGAGCTTTGTTTGATTATAGATAGGTAGTTTGTTCCAGAGTATGGGAAGTCTCTGGGACATGAATCTATCCCTCCAGCGTGTTCTGTTTTATTGTGGTGACAAGGTTTAGGTCCCTAGAGTATGTAGCTCGGAGGGATTGGGATTTCTTAGTGGAGCATGTCCAACAGCTCTGGGTTTGACATAGCTTTGTATGTTAAGCAGAGATCGCTTCTGAGTAGGTGATATGCAACGGAGTAAAGATGGAGTTTTTTGAGATGGTCTGCATAGGGCATCTGTTTGAGGCCGGTAATCCTCTTTGTGAGGTATTTCTGCGGCCTTTCCAGTTGTTGTATATGTCTTGTGAGGTACATACCAAAAGGGGTGTTGTACTCTATAATGGATCTAATGAGTGATGAGAAGTGGGGAACAATGACCTCTTTTTTCCTGGATGAGAAACCTTTGTGATGAGGTGTGCCACGTAGAAGGATTTCCTCACTACTGTGGCGATGTGATTATCAAAGGAGAGACTACTGTCCACCTGTGTCCCAAGGTCTCTTATCACACTTTTGGTGTTAAGTAGACTACTACCAAAGGGGATGACAGTGCACTTTTTGGCATTGTGCTTGAGGCCATGGCTTTGACAACAGGCATCTGTCTCACTGAGGCCCTTTTGTAGGCTGTCCTACATCATTAGGAATTTCGATTATGGCTCCTAGTTTGCAGTCATCTGCAAACTTTGTTAGCCAAAGACCTTCTGTGTTAGCCTGTTCTTCAGAAAAGTAGATACCAAACAGGAGAGGACCCAGGACTGAACCCTTTGGTACTCCACTTGTCACTGGTCTGAAGTCTGATTTAGAGTCTCCTACTTTCACAGAGTGTGGGTTCTGTCAGTGATACACTTGGCAACCCATCTTTAACATGGGGATTTATACCTAGTTTAGTGTGTTTATCTATAATTCCAGAGTGGGAGATGGTGTCAAAAGCCTTGGCGAGCTCTAGATAGGCTGTGTGAACCACTTTACCATTGTCTACGGCTTTGGTGACTGCTTCAAAGAAGTCTTTCAGGTTTAGGAGACATGATCTGCCTTTTACAAACCCAAACTGGATGGAGTCCAGAGTTTGGAGATTACCAATGTCTTTGTTTATAAGTTATAAGTTATAAGTTTATAAAACTACAAAATGGGCATATATAACTTCATAGAGATATATATTATTAGTATGCATAACAACTACAATAAATTGATGTAAATACAAAATCAAACATTGTTTAGTTTGATAAAAACGAATAATTTTAAACAAAGAATAAAAAGTAGTACATTTTCCATAAAATGCGAATACACTAGTGTAATAAAATTGACCCAATACTAAAAGATGGTAAATACTATACATGACAGACCCCTGACAACACTTGCTGCTACTTATTTAAACAAAGGAGCCCAATACAATGTAAAAAACTAGTTTAATTCATTACAGAAACAGTAACCTTACCATAAGAAAAACATTTCACAATAGAGAGAATGGGCTAAGGAAGGTGAAACATATTGCAAAATAACGGCAACATCTATTAATTCTCTAACTTTTAAAAAATATCTTAAGAATTTTAACATAATTGATTTTACAAAAGGAATACAACTTTAATTACAGGAATTCCTTTTTAAAAAAAGTCCTAATTAAAACACTTAGATAATTAATTAAGCAACCAGGTGGTATATAAGGACACAGGTTGCAGAACAAAAGTATCTTGAAAAAGCCCGGGAGAGCCCGGGCGAAAGCGCTTGACTTATTGGATTATACTACTGTGTTCACGTTGTTGTTCAGTGAAGAATAGAACTTTACACTTGTTGGTATTAACTTCATCTACCATTTGGTGGTTAACTTGTTTTACTTCAATAAACTTGGATTGCTCAAACAACGCTGGTTCCGTTCCGTTTCCTGCTGTGTTGGTTTCGTACAAACCTGGAGGTTGTCCTGCATTGTTCTTGGTCGCTTATTTGTTTATAAGTTCCATGATACGTTCCATGGCCTTGCACACCAGGCTCGTTAGGCTAATGGGGCGGTAGTTCCCGGTGTCTGTGGTGGCTCCCCCTTTGTGGAGTGGGAAAACCATCACTGTGCGCCATTCAGTGGGCACAAAGCCTGAGGTGAGGCTATGATTGAACATGGTGCTTATGTAGGGTGCCAGTTAATTCTGTAGTTTGTGTAGAACGCAGCCTGGGATTTTGTCAGGTCCCATGGATGCTGTGTTCTTGGCTTTGAAGAGTGTGGTTTTTACCTGTGCAACCATGATTACAGGAACTTTGCATTCTTCCGGTATAGAGATGGGCCCTTTAGGTGGTGAGAAGGGAGTTAAGTTAGGGGCTAAGTTAGGACTGAACCCTATCTGCCAGGATGTTGGCAATATCAGTTGGTTCTGTATATTTAGTGCCATTGTGCTGTAACTCACAGCAGATCTGAGTGTTGTCATTAAGATTCTTGACATGGCTATAGAATGCTTTGTGGTTGTTTTTAGAATCAGTCGTAATTTTGTTTTCATAACTAGCTTTAGAAGATTTTATGAGGGATCTTTGCTTCTTACTGGGGCTGACCAGGGAGTTCCTCCAATCATGGGAGTTTACTCTGTTGCAAAAAAAAAAAAAAAAAAATTTCTGTTGTACAGTTTGTTTATGGCAGGGGACCACCAGATTGACTTCCTTTTTTTTGGAGGCTAGCATCTTGGTTCTGTTAGGGATAGCACGATCCATGGACTCATGTAAGCGCATTTGTGTAGGATTCAGCAGTCATACCTCTATTATCCATCTGCATGGGTGTCGTGAGGCTTGCCACTTCTGTCTTAAGAAGCATGAAGTTGTCTTTGGAGACATTTTTTACGGTGGTTTCCCTAATGGGGGTGGGGGGGTGGGGGTGGGATGTGGATGTCTAGGGTGATTAGCTTGTGGTCTGATCTGACCAACGAGGAATTGACCTCTGGTGTGGAATACCGGTCGCCCATGTTGGTAATGACCAGGTCTAGGATATTGATGCTCCTGGTGGGAGTGTGAATAAGTTGATCCAAGGCGTTGGAATTTATGAATTCCAGAAAACATTGAGCAAAAGGTTGGTACATGAGTAGTTTTCCCATTTTAATGGTGGGGTAGTTGAAATTGCCCATTTATTAGGGTGTTTGGTATTCAAATACAATTTCAGTGCTGGCTACAGAGTGACATCGCATCTGTTCACCTGACTGTGGTTCCCACACTACCCCCTCGCTAGAAACTGAGCCAGGATTTTGCACTGATGTGTCATTTTACATACATGGAAGTTTAGCTAAGGTTTATTACAGCATTTGGAAACTGTAAAACAATTCCAGCACTAACACCCTTCCTGCAGAAACTAACAAGCTAGTCTCTGGCACCCAGGAGTAGCAATTAGTTCACCACTAAGTAAAATAGAGCAGGACCCCAGTCCAGGCTTTTCACACACTGCATCTCTGGCTGCATTCAGCCCTGTGATAAAATCTTTATGGCTTAAACCAAGTCATTTAATTTCAGGCTATTTTTCTTAAGGTTAGCTGGGTTGAGCTTAATGCCTTCCCTTCCAGCATCCTGTGTTAAAGTATATACATTTCATCAGTTGCAACAATGCAGCCTGACATACATGTATATTTCTTTTCTGCCCAGCAGGACCCACTGTTGATACATTTATAATGCAAGCAACTTTACAAATGTATTTGTAACACAAGCATCTGTTGTTGTTGTTTTGGCTTTTCCCAGTTGGGGGTCGCCACAGTGGAACTCCGGTTTGCTAATGATTGGCAGTCGATTTTTACGGTGCCAGCCCGATACCCAACCTTCAATGAAGGCACGCCCATTCACGCATGTCTCGAATGCCACTCGACAGCGGGGAGGGCTTGCAGAGTCCACACAGAAGGCGCTCCATCCGAGAATCGAACATGGGAATCTCTTGCTGTGAGGCGACAACATTACTGCTACACCACCGCTGCTTTATAACACCAGCATCTGTACAAATTGGTTTGATATTATGTTACACATTCACTACCCTACTCTTCCTGGCACAACTGGCACTTCCTCACATCATCCCAACAACCATCGGAGCTTTTTCCGAAGGAAGTTGGTGCTTCCCCATCTTTTAAAATATTGTTAAACAAAACCTTCCAGATCTGTATCACTTTCTTTATTCCTGTGGATGTTTGGAACCTGGAAGGCTGTCTAGTCCTGCAGACATTCCTGCAGATTGACTTTCTATACATCGCTGTGTTTCTCATCTTCTCATGTTCTAAGTGTTAAATGTTGAGTCTAATCTGCCTCTAACTTGGCATAAGTAAGTCTTCCATAAATATTTCCATTTGTGCTCTATCTTGAGTTCTACATTTCACTGCTTTATATAGATTTTCATAAAACTTCAGATAATATCTCTACTTCTGCAGGATCTCTGGTTATGTTTCTTGTTATAGGCTCCCAAAGTTTGGCAAGAACCCGTTCTACTTTCTGTTGACCAAGTCATTGTGCTAAAGGTTTTTGTTCACTGGGGTTATTATTAACGAACAGTTGCTTAGCAGTCTTTCTAAACTTTGCATATTATCCAGGAACTCTTTTTATTTATTTATTTATTTTTCTCCTAAGCACTCTGCAGTTGCACCTGTTATTCTATACTTTTAAAGAAATTCTATCTTTCCCAATAACTCTTGAATAATCTCCACTATCTATTCCGTAAAGTACTCCCTTTTTAACAGGTAGGTGGGGAAGTGCCAGTGTCTCATTTTTACTTCATTACCCTATATTTTTATATTGGTTGTTATTGGTGCATGATCTGCCAGTTATTGGATGTGTGTTGAAGATTTCCAATTTATTGGATGTGTGTTGAAGATTTCCAATTAAATGCATATGTTCCTATGAAATATAATTTCTGTCTAGTCTAGCCCGGTTCATACTACTGAATTCATGTATTCCATACCAAGTATTTTCATAAATTTCTTCAGAAATCTACCCTCTCTTGTTATATTTTCTCTCCAAATCCCTCTGATACATCCTTACTGATGCAAATCAAGTTCTATTCCCCACCTATAAGTAATATTCTTTGCTGAAAGTGGATTATTTCTCCCAAACATTTCATAATGTGCATAACAGAATATAAATGCATGCCAGCATAATCTTCCTCACTTTCCTGTAACCCGTTACTACCACATATATACCATTATTTCCTCTCTCTTATTTATTGGAGCTCCTCTAGAAGTTAATACAAGTCCTTCCATTGTCCTTGAATTCTACTGAATAACCTGAAATCAGTTCTTTATCAAATTCACATGCTCTCTTCTTTCCAAATTTATCTCCTGTAACATTGCTATTTGCACTTTGCATTTCTTAATATAATTCAGTACTCTTACTTTTTTGTCTATACCATTGAAGCCATTCATATTTCAAAATTAATATGGGTAGCTTAACTATTATGATAAGAAGTTATTACTCCCACCTATATGTGCCAACTTTTTAAAATGTCTATTTCTGTCTTTTGTGACATGTGTGTCTGTTAATGCTTGCCAGGTTGATTTCTTTATACAGTTACTTGCCATCTCCATTTGAACCAATGTCACATTTTCCAATGCTTTTTGTTGTAATGAAAACACCCCATAACCTGTTAACTTAGTTTTATGATTATCCTCAAATAATGTTTAACCCTCCTGTTGGAAATTGTACCAAATAGACAGCTGCACCAACAGGCACTACCTAACCTAAAATTAAGGTTATCCATGCTAAGGTGTATGTTACAGCCTGTGCCCCCTTACACTAATTGCTGTCCATTTTCATCTTATTTTTATTTCCCTCCAAGATGTTTAAGAAAAGGATTACCTTTTAGCCTTAAGAAAAATTGTACTACAACTGAATTATACATTGTTCTAGTAAGTGCATTTTAGTATTTAGGTACCAGGAAAGCTGATATCTCTTATTCACTTCCAATAATTTCAAACTTTGTTTTTTACTAAACTGCTTGCCCCTTTACCTTTTTACTTTTACATTTCTCGTAGCAGTGTCCAGAACACTCAAGATGTATTGCCTTCACCTGTAGTCAGCTTTTCCCATGGAAACATAAAAACAGAATGTACAGCTGCCCTCCGCTGTAGACTGGTCAACACATACCAAATATTTATTTGCTTAAAGAAAACTTTTCATTGCATTCACATTGTTCTCTTATTTTTAAAAGCACACTTACTTGCGTAAAATAAATTTATTAGATTAAGCCAGTGGCATTAATCTAAATGTTTACTAATGCAAAAGTAAAACCAAACAAAAAGAATTTCAGCTCTACATATATTATAATCAGGGCACTATTACACCCCAACAACCCAAGATTATAGCCTATTAACTTAAGCATGTGTTTGTCTTGACATTATTTTCTTTTTGCATTGTGATACCTGCATTTCTTAAAACTAAAAAAGAAAGAAAAATTTGCTTATTTCAGTATCTATTGTCACATACAACAGTTACTGAAAATATTCTACTATATAATATGCAATTTATATTATGAAATGTTTTATACAAATAGTGTTGAGGAAAAAATGTTTTACTTACTACAAGGAAAAAAAAACAGTAACTGTATCTTTTCAAATCTTAATGATATGAAGTGGGGTATATGCATTTCAGTCCCCCCACAAGTTTTACCAAAAAGTCAACACAAGTCCAGTCTCTCAGGTAATTTTTCTTGTAAAGCCATATTTTACAAATGTGATTGAAGCTTTGTATTCTCATATTTTATCCACAAATTGCTTTATTGCTAGTCCTCTCCTGTTCATCTCCATCTCCCAGTCCCGACCTCAGTTCAAGTCCAGGGTGCTTCTGATTCTTCTTGTCAACTCCTGTGCTTTTTCTGTCTCTCAAGCATTTTCCTTTAGAACATTGGAAATGATTTCAGTGGCAAAGTCTTTCCGTGAGCTTTATCAGAAGAATGGGAAGCAGAGATCCCTTCTGTTTGATGGCTCACGTTTTGTTGGACAAACTTGTATTTCCTCCTTAGTTTGTTCTGCATCAAAAATTACTTTGATCCTCCAGGAAAAAAAATATTCTGAGACAGCTGGCTACAACAACTTGAATCTAACACCTGCCTCTCAACATTCCCTGTTGCTGGGGTAGGTTTGCTTCTCTTCTGTCTAGTGTCCAGTGAATAATCATTTTCCACAAACACTCTACTGTCTCCAATTTGCAATACTTTGCCCTTCTGCTATAGTTTTGTCAGGATCAACACTTTCTGCTGCTACAATTCATCTTTACTAATTCAGGTCTTGGCTGCATTCTCATGGCCAGCTTTGGAGCATGCACATAATGTGCCCTTTCAATTAACAAATGCTGCTGTGGAATACCAGTCCAATTGCCTATATATGGTTTCATGCTTTTTGTTATCTGAAAATTGTTTAATACATGGGAGCTTTTCTCTCTGGGCCTTCACTGAAAAAGGGCTCTTCAGCTCAATTGGACTGGTCAACAAATGTAAAATAAATAACAAATGTAAAATAAATAAATAATTCATAGAATTAATACAGTCTGTTCCTTCCAGTTTCTCTGGTACAGCAGAAAATCTCAGGTTTTCTCTCCATGCCTCGTTCTCTAACTCTACCATTTTTAAACTGCTCTTCTTGAGCAGTCTCAAAATCTCCTTTTCATTTTGACATCTGATCTTTGCATTTTTATCAGTTCATCTAAATAGCTTTTTAAAGCTTCTTCCATCTTTTCCAGCTTTTTGTTTGAGGTTGATATACCCCTTCAGTGTTTCATTTATTTTGATCAGCTCTGAGCGCATTTGAGTTATTTTCTCCTCTAAATTAAGGGAAGCCATCTGTTATACCAAAGGTGAAGCACAAACTGTTTGTTTGCTGAACAGCTGCAGGATCCTCCCTGTCATTATTTTCTCTTCACCTTTTCTAGCTGATTTTCTTTCAGGCTCTCTGCTTTTCTTTGCTAGCATTTAGGCAATGTATTTTAGGTTCATAGTAGCGTTGTCGCCTCACAGTAAGACGTTGTCCTGTTCGATTCTCAGCTGGAGGATCTTCTGTGTGGAGACATGCATGAATGGATGTACCTTCGTTGAAGGTTGTGCATCAGGGCTGGCAACTCGGCATGTAAAAATCTACTGCCAATCATTGGCGGACCGGAGTTCCTCTGTGGCGACCCCTAACCCGGAAAAGCCAAAAGACACAACAACAACAAAAGGTAGGTACTAGGCTATCGGCCCAAGGGCCTACTTAAGCCTAGCCAACAAGGTTCCCTGGCGTACGCCAACTTGCTAACCAGTAACCGAATTTCAGTAAAACTGGCAGAATTACTAGCCCCATTCTCTGCTGCTTATTTCACACTGGGAGAGCTGAAATTAAGCTGTTGATCAGTGTGCAGCCATCTTGAAAGTCCTGGTAGGATGCCATTTCTTTTCTCAACACACACCCAGTGCTGACTTCATTTTGTATAAGAAAACAAGATTTTAAATTTTACTTGGTTTCTGTTATTTTAGCTAGCTCTTGTTTTCCCAATTCAGTGTCCTTGAGTGCTTGCGCCTTCTCCTGGGTATATACTGATTTTTGAGACACTAACCCCCTTTTCCATTCATTCCAATGGCTAGCCTGAATTGCTTGATCCTCAGCTTTTATTCTTGCAGTCCAGTTCTTTCAAGCATTGTACTAGTTCAACACCCCCACTGAGTTATTTGACCGTCATACCAATCCTTAAAATAATGCAACTTACAAAAGGAAGCATTAAATGTCCAGTGTTCCATTTGGATTCATTTGTCTAATTTTAGAGTTAATAACATAGGTTCCTGGTTTGAAAAAGATATCAAACCAACATTCAATACATGGGCCAAATAAGTATGCTCATGCAAGATTAATATCTGGTCCAACCTTCAGTATTTCTTATAGATGAGAAGAACAGGTGTACCAACTCCCAAGTGTACTAAGTGGAACTAGACTGGTAACATTACTAAGTCCCAATAGCGGATGATGATAAAGAATGGAAATGTTTCCCTAAACAGGGAGCTCTAGAAGCTGTTGTTCTATGTCACTCATCTGGTCAGGATAAGACACACAAACAGTTGTAGGTTTGGTTCAAGCAGCTTTATTATATACAAAACACATCAGGATTGAGGCTTAGTAACTTAAACTTAAATAAACCTATACACTGACTACTACACTCCTACATGTTAACACTCTGGCTGTTCTCTCAAAATGGCACTGCTGGCCTGCATGTGCTCTCTATTTATATGCACGTGCCCTCACTTTGAAATGTTTCTTAAAGTTACAGCACATGTTCTGGTCTACATCCTCCCTTTTTGAGAAATGTCATACATTGCAAATGACAACTTCAACTGACATGTAATTGTACATAAATGATCCATTGATATGCAGTTATAAAGAACTAATTCTTTGACCTGCAATCATACAGCACTAAATACAAATAAAACAATCATGTCAAGTCACTGTGTATTTTACACTAGGTCTAGAAATACAACATGATTGTGTGACATACAAATTCGAACTAGGTCTAGCAGCGGGCACTGTCTTTAATGAATGATCAACTTCCGGGACATCTTGGACATCATCAGGAATGGTAATAGGTACTGAGACATGTTCTTCAACAAGAACATCATCTGGGTTGCTCTGAGATCTCGAGTCTGTATCACAGGTATAATGCTGCGATAGCAATTCAGACATTGGAAGAAGATGCCTGTGACTCCTTTTGTATTCTATACCATCAGATTCCACCAAGTAAGATCTCAGCTCAGCACATATAGCTTTCACTTGACCAGTTCAATCAAAACCTTTCGCTGTCTTCATCCTCCTTTCAATGGACGAAGAAATCTGCTCATTTTCATAGATGGACTTCTAAAAGGAATTCTTTTTAAATAGTTGGGCTTTGATTGCTGTGGTGTTTATAGCATTAGGCACCAACAAACTGGAACTGATGGGCAAGGTTGCTCGTTTGCCTAGACAGAAGTCTTTGAGCAGGTGAGCCAATTAAATTGTCATGTGGTATATTTCTGAGATTAAGCAAATTCAAGAAAACATTTGTATCATCACGCTTTGACCTCTCTAGTAATTGCTTTGCACCTTGTACTGCACGCTCAGTCAGGCCGTTTGACTGTGAATATTTTAGACTGTTAGTAATATGGATAAAGTCCCACACTCTTGCAAATTTCTGAAGTAACTGACTGGTAAACTGGGTACCGTTGTCAGAAATAACGTTGTGTGGACTACCATTGATGACATTTCAACTTGGTAATAAAAGTACTGGAAGTTAGGTTAGGTAGCAGATCGATCTCAAACCAGTTCAAATAAGAGTCTACCAACACTAAGTAATTCTGATTGTTCCACTCGAATATGTCAGTGTTTACTGTTGATAAGGTAGTTCAAGAATCTGGCTTAGCCGAAGTGGCTCTTTTTTTTGCAAATGCGGTTTAGTAACATTGCATACTGAACAAGATGAAAGCACTTTATCAATGTCTTTTGACAGAGAAGGCCAAAATACTAGTCCTTTCACCCTTCTTTTGATAGCTTCGGAACCTGGGTGGGCACAATGCAAAATCTGGATATACTCGTGTTGTAAGGAAGTAGGAACAATAACTTTAGGACCTTTGAAAATTATGCCATATTCCATCAACATCTCATTTCTGTAAGGAAAATACGGTTGCACTTCTGTTGGTACACAAGATTGCTTTGACGGCCATCCAACACTGATGAAGTGGTTGAGCTTTTGCAAAACTGAATCAGTTTTTGTATGATCGCTTAGCTCATCAAGTCTTGTGGTAGAATAATTATGCACCTCCATGATATCAGTCAGAATTCTCTGCAACAAGCTTTTCTGTGGTATTTCTGGGTGATCTGGTTAAGGTATCAGCCAGATAAAGTAGTTTTCCTTTTGTATAGACCATTTTGAAGTTGTACTTTTGGAATCTGAGCATCATTCTTTGTAGTCTTGCTGGAGCTGTATGCATAGTCTTCTTTAAAATAATGACTAGAGGTTGATAAGTCTTGATTTGGATAGCTCTGCCATAAATATAATCATGTAACTTCGAACATGCAAATGCAATTTTCAAAAGCTCCTTCTCAAGTTGTGCATACTGCATCTAAGTTTGGGTAAGAGTTCTAAACGCACAGGCTACTGGTCTGCCCTGTTGAAGAATAACTGCACGAAGACCGGACTTTGAAGCATCACAGGCAAGGATTATTAGTTTGTGGGCATCATAGTAATCCAACATAGGTGGACTGGAAATTTTCAGTTTCAGGTCATTAAATGCTCTCTGGTGTTGTTCCAACCATGACCAGACAACATTTTTGCATGTCAGCTCTCTTAAAGGCACTTATAATTCACTGAAGTCTGGTATAAACTTGCCCAGATAGTTAACCATACCAAGAAAACACTGGAAGGTTTGGACATTGTCTGGAGCTGGCATCTCAAAAACGGCTGTAGGGTCTGGTTATAAGCCTGTACTGGTAAACAAATGACCTACATAAGTAACTTCTGGTAGCCTGAATTTACATTTCAGAGGATTGAGCTTTAGATTCACTTCACACACACTCTCTCCAGAACTTTCCTGAGTTTTCTGTCATGCTCTGTTTCACTATTACCTCCAACTAGTACATCATCCACTATAATAGCACATGGAAAACCTGAAAGTCTTTGCTCTATTGCACGATGAAAGACTTCACTGACAGAATTTATTCCAAAAGGCATTCTGACAAATCTGTATCTACCAAATGGGGTACTGAATGTAGGTAAGTAGGTAAGATTTGTGATCAGGCATTACTTGCCAGAATGAACTCTTTTGCATCTAAGACGAAAAACACAGTGGCATTTGGCATGAGGGTAGCAACCTCCTCGACTGTATGCATAGGATGATGGGGCCTCTTTAATGCTTTCAGTCTCCTGTGTCAATACATATTCTGATTTCATCTGAGCTCTTCTTATGAGCAACTACCATGGAAGATACCCATTCAGTTGGTTCTGTGACTGAGCTCTTCTTATGAGCAACTACCATGGAAGATACCCATTCAGTTGGTTCTGTGACTGGACAAAGCACAGCTTGTTGCATCATTTTATCTGACTGGACCTTGACTTTCTCCTGCATAGCTATCAGAACTTTTCTCACTGGTCTGACCACTGGACTGACCTCTGTATCTAACTTCATGTGGAGTACACAACTGGAAGTTTGCCTAGCTTGTCCTCGAAAAGATCAGCATACTCTGAGAAAATAGCATTGGTGAAATTGGAATTGGGACATGTAGTTACATGATGGACTTGTTTGGTAAAGGAAAGCAGTTTCATTTTTAAACTGTGGCAGGAATAAAAAGCTGCGCCACAATCAATGTAAGAAGAACTTTTTAATAAAAAAAAACTCTGGCACCTCAGCACAAACAAGCCTTCCAGGAGTCCGTTATTTATTAAAAAGTTCTTACATTGATTGTGGTACAGCTTTTTATTCCTGGCTGCGTAGTTTTGTTTTTGTATTTTTCTCTTTGGTGGTTTCTTGTCATTTTTAAACTGTCTCTGATATCTAATAAAATTGCAAGCTGTAACTGTTCCCAGCTGAAAAGCATGAAAGCACTGCTGAGCCTTCAGTTTGAATCTCTTCACAATTGGCCAAATTAAGTTGTTCACCAGCTCTTACTCTAGCAAAGGTTTCTGCTGACATAATAATGCACTTTGAGCCAGTGTCTACTTTGAGCTTTGTGGGTTCGCCATTGATCAGGACAGTACAAAACACATTTTTTTTTTGCCAGCAAATCTACTACATTAACCTTTTCACCAGCCACTGATACACCATCTACATAGAAAGTCAAGAGTTGCAAATTTCTATATGATCAACTTGTTTTTTTTTGAGTGACCTTTCTTAATAAATGAATGAGGCTTGCTTGATTTACAGAACTTTTGAAAATGGTTTCATTTTTTTACACTTGTAGCATTGCTGACCAAATGCAAAGCACTTCTGCCTTTTTTAGACTCCTGATTGGCACCACAGTTATGACCGTTAACAATAAGACATGACTTGGGTTTTGCTGACTCACCCTTATGCTGCATTGAGCATGCCCGTTTTACTGAGCTGGTCTTAAAACTTGCTGGAAAGTTACGGGGTTCTCCCTGGGAATCCTGTAGGGGCTGCAGCTGCTTGCTCTAGAGGCTGTTGAAACCATGCTCTTACCACTTGCAAGCATGTTTGTGTGCCTTTCTGTAAACTGATGTATTTGACAAATCTCTGTAGCTTTGCTCAGCATTAAATTACTGTCACGGAGCAAAGTCTTTCTCTCAGCAACATTATTAACACCACATACAAGCCTGTCTGTTATCAACTTGTCTTTCAAATCACCAAACTTGCACATTTTAGCTATGTTTCTCAAGTCTGTAATATAAGATGCAAAAGTTTCTCCTGGCTTTTGGTCTCTTGTATAAAATAGGTGCCTCTCCAATGTAACATTTGTCTTGGGATTACACATTTCTCTAAATTTATGTTTCAAGCACTCAAGTCCTCCCTCGATTCAGTGTGTTCAATAATATGGTGGTTTCCCCTTCTCCTGCATGTATTGTTGGTGCATACACAAATAAACACTCTCTTTCAATAGCTTCTGACCCCACTAGGTTAAGCAAAATAAATTCCCTCGTATGTGCATCTTTGCCAAAAAAAAGCTGCTTGTATGAAAATATCGTATTCCTGCTCAAATACTCCCCAGTTCTCTGCAGTATTATGATCAAACACAAGTGGACTGGGTCTGTGAAATGCCTTCTGCCATATCAACACACAGTAATAAAGATCCTTGGAATTAGGTACAAATATGCACACATATATGCCAGAAATTTATGCCAGAACTTGTAGTTATGTCCAATAGCACAACAGACTTTTTGAAATAACTGTACTTTTAAAATGTTTCCATAGCACAAGAACACTTTCAAATCAATATACTGTGTGAAAGCACCCCTTAGTGTAAGAAATACTTTCAAATGACTGCACTTTGCGAATGATCTGTACACAGCACAAGAAACTTCTCAAAATGGCTGTACTTTCCGAAATAACTCTACCAGTGCGAGAAACGCTTTGAAATGATTGTACTCTGCAAATAAAATGTACACAGCAGAATAAACTCTTTGAAATGACTGTATTCTAACTGCACTTTGTGAAATAACTGTACTTTGCACACAGTAAACTCTTCAAAATAATCCTACTGTAATAAAGCACACACTACAAACACTTTGCACACTCCGAGATACTTCGAACAACTCTAGTTATACTTTGAATAGCTTGGGTCAATGCAGAATAGTAACTTGTATCAAAACATGGTTGTTTACTAAAAACATGCAGTCGTCTTGCTTTTCTATAATTAATTTTCCCTTTTATTGTACTCTCTATGCCCATTTGACCTCTTATCATGCTCGTTTTACTTTTCTTGTGCCTTTTTTACTTTTAACATGCTCGCTATGCAAATCGGAAGTAACTCTAAACACCCACATAAGTATTTCTGATAATTCTATAAAACATCATGGTTTTGAATATTTAATTTAATCAATGCGTTTTGTGCCTTTCATTTGATTAATAATGCGTTTTGTGCTTTGTATCATCTTCTTTACAAAATAAATCCAATTATGCGAGTTTTGGTTACTTGAAGTTAGTTTCTGGCCTTTTTTTAATTGTTTGAGCTCTGTATCACCCAACCTGCTCGATGTACATTCACCATTAACTTTGCATCTCATGGCTTGAGGTTGCACTCTCTATCCCGGTTCTGACACCACGTCACTTGTCCGGTCAGGATAAAACAGATGAACAGTTTTGGGTTCAGTTCAAGCAGCTTTATTGTATACAAACACATCAGGACTGACGCTTAGTAACTTAAACTTATAAACAGACTGACTACCACACTCGGACATGTTAACACTCTGTTCTTTCAAAATTGCACTGTTGCCTGTACATGCTCTCTTATGCACGTGCCTTCACTTTGAAATGCTTCTTAAAATTACAACACACACTCTGTTCCTACAGTCCACCTTTTCAGTCCTTGGCATTAGTTATTGCATTCCAGTCTAACCATACATCTACTCTAAGCAATTGCTCCCATAAAGTTACCTTCTTGGAGCAGTTGCTTATAGTAGTTGAAACTTTTTGTTGAATCCTGAACTTCTGTGCAGTGAAATGACTATACTTCTTTTTCTCAGTTTTTCTTTATTAGTGTTTCCCAATACATTATAAGCCCCCCCCCCCCCCATTCAGTTTTATCATTTTCCATAATGTGCATTTCCTGAAAGAAAACTGTATGGAGAGAGTACTTCCTGATATAAAAAAAACACTGTAGTTCTCTTCTGTGGGAATAACTACTCCATTTATATTCCATATTATCAATTTAAGTATCTTGACTAAGAATGTGAATGTCAGTGCTAGATTTGTCATCTCTGTAGCTACCTTCAGAACCTTTTTCAATAATAAGAAATAACCATAAATTACAAATAAAAATAATTTATAAAACTTTGTCACACGCACATCTCCATTGAGTTACATCAGGAAACAACTAAATTCATATAGAAATAATTAACTTTAATCAGTGCATAAAACCTTGTATGCATAGCATTAGGCTCTGTTCATTCATGAATGAACTTTTGTTTAATGTGACATTAAATAAGAAAGAAAATTTAGAAAAAAACATTCCATGACCTTGACTTTTTAAATTTGTAATAATTTCCATTGATCATAAAAACATAAAAAATATATGCTCTGTAAATAGAAATGTTTTGAAAAGTCTCTTATGAATTGCTGCTAAGGTTTGGGGTTGAGTCAAGTGATTTTATTTGTATTCATGTACGTATGCATTTATTTATTTATTTGTTTGTTAACCAGGTTGGTATACTGCTCAGAAAAACCTCTTCAGGCATAGCCTAGGCCATGAGACACCTATCTCAGCACAAAATAACACGTTGTAAGATGTCAGCATCTTTCTTTAACATAGTTAAACAGTACTTAAGAATGATAAGTGTCATTAGAGCACCATTATATAACACACTACATCACATAGCAGAGTAAATTAATGTAGCTTCTACATTTTCTATGCTAGGCAGTATAATGTGGTATTCGCATATATGATTTAACAAGTCTTTAGCAGTGAACAGCAGTAACACATGAACTAAAAGGACAGACAGTGTTGCCTGTAGACTGGTATATTGACAGTAAGTTGGCTACTCCATCCATTGTCTATATATTTTTTTCCAGAGTGATATAATATCTGGGAAAATATTTCCTTTTTTCTTCCCGTATCTAACAAAGAATACTGTGAGGCAGCTATTGAAAGAAAATCAGGACCAAGTTTTATGCTATTTAGTGCACTTTTGAAAGAGCCATGATTGTCATTTAAAGAAAGCAATATGTTGTGCTGAGCCATCACTAAATCCGTCTATAACTAGTTATTATTAGCAGCTCTAGTAAGGGAAACGGCCAAAGCTTTTTTGCTGAAATCATCTTTTGACAGCTACAAAAAAAAAAAACTGACTCAGGAGTCAGTTTTACTTTTTTTTTTTTTTTTTTTTTAAATCTGTTTCCCCAGAAAGCTCTACTGTAGCCGATTCTCACCAGGGATACTTAAAACTGTTACCATATGTCCTGTTTTCCTCCTTGTTTAGTCACCAACGTCCTGCTTGAAGTAACACCCATACAGCTTCATAGAGCAGTTTTTTCCTTGGTTGCCTCTGTAACAAAAGCACTCTCCTTCAATGTGTATGTTGGGAATCTTATTATAAACTGCCTTGATTTGTGTTTTTTAAATCTGAAAGAAGAGCCAGTGGCAAAGATTGTACTCACACTCTCTCAATAGGCAAGCCCTGTTGCGTGAATCTAGTCCATTCAGCAAGCAACCCTCTCACAAAACCCCAAATCACTTTGGTTCCTTACTTTCTCTTTTTTATCCATGTCTGTTAACCTGATATTCTTTTGCCAAGGGCAGTCCTATAACTCATCCAGCTTGGATTCAAATATGAAGGCCCGTTATTGCAGCAAAGCTCACTGTCCTGACTTTTTTAATGTCCCAAAACTTCTTTTCATTAGTTTTTATATAACAATCTATGAAATTTTCTAGTTGTGCTAAGCAAAGGTTTACTGAATTGTTGAGGTTTCTGACAATATGGAAGTTGCAGACAATTGCAAAGGGGGTTGTGACTGTCGGCCTGGTGCCAGGGCTATAAGAAAGTTATTGCCAGACTTCGTGGAGTTTGTAGATCTCCTTTAGCTTTCTTCTTTTATTAGCAACTCTGGATGTCATTCAGAAACACCAGCAGGTGCCTTCACAGTTTAATAAAGCTGGCTTGTAAATCTCCCTAGGAAAATTGCCACTGTAAAATCACATTTTATTAACTAGTTGTGAAAGGATCAAGATGACCCTTGTGGTTCTCCATAACTGGAAATCAAAAATGAAAATTGCCGAACACTTCAGTACTCAACATATACTGCCCCTTAGTAATTCTTTGTATTATACAGTGCAGGCTAAGTATGAATCGCAAAGGTTAGCAAGCAAGCTGGAACAGCTAGCAAGGGTGCACGGCATTAAGCAGTTGAAGCTGACTATCCATCCTGGGGAGGGAAGTAATCCAATCCAGCCTGCTTCAGTGTCTTCACCTTTGGGAGGTAAAAATGCACAGTATGCAGTGTGTTTAGTGAGGGTGGAAATCCCATAATGTTGGGGACATCACATGTACTTGGATCAGACAAGCCAGTTTCTTGAGGCAGCATTCATTATTGTGTGTGTTCAGAAAAATACATGTGCTGACCTTCAGTGAAAGATTAAGTACATGAAAAACAGAAAAATCCCTGATGACCGGTTTCCTTTCTCCAGTTAGCTGTCACCCCAGGTAAGTAGGAGGAACAAACTGGTGCAGTCGTAAGGGGAAGTATGGACCTGGTTGTCAGCAGGCATAAGGCTAGAAAAAACAGGTTAACAGGAAGATGCCACTACCATCTATAGATGCTGTTAGGATGAGGTTTTCTTAAATGTAGTACATACTCTGTATTGCATTGTAAATCTTCAGGATTTCTTAAAATCAGCACAAATACACATATAATGTACTCATTCATTTAGTCATATTGTTGAACAAAATATAGTTTAAACCTGTTACATCTCCTCCTTGTTTTGCTGCAAAAAAATCAATTGGTGAATTTTTGCCACCTCACAAGCAATGCGTTAAGCAGTAACATTTAATTGTAAAACTTTTAAACTCTGAGCATAATGCATGGTGATTTTCTTGCACTCAGTTTTTTTATAGTGCTGCCTTTATTTTTGTGCATTTGGTGGTGATTATTTAAATAAATGTAGAATTTAAATTTTAACTTATTTCAAAGACAAATGTACAACTATTGCATGAAACTGACAACTGATGAAAACTCTATTAAGACTGCTCAATATTTTAAAACCAGATTGAAAAAAATAATTGGATAACACTATTGCACAGCAATACACTTTCTGCATAAGCTTTTTATTAAAGAAAAGAAAAAGAAGCCAATACAAATGTGAAGTGGTGGTGGGGAATTACTTATTAGCAGGTATTTCACATTTATTTGTTAAACAATAAGTCCCACCAAGTCCATTTGTTTATGGCTGAAGAGTGAGCAGGTGGACATGTGGCCAATTCATCTGCTCAGATTTCTGCAACAATACTTTTCAAATCTTCCTCCTTGGGAGGAGTTTTCTGTTTCCATTGCTGGTAATAGCTTTTTTCCCTTGCCAACATCAGAGTATCTAACGAACCATAAACACGTGTATCCAATATGCTGGGAGGCCCATAGCCCATTAGGAAGAAAAACAGGGCAGATCTCATCTAAATCTGAATACAGATGCCTGCAGCCAAGATTAGGATCATGCCTGAATTGCTGCAGGCTCTGACAATGCCAAACGACTTGATGCCAATCACTCAGCTCTCTTCCGTTACATCTCCAACAGGCAGGTGATGCCCCAGGAACATGAGAGGGTCTAGTTGGTGTCTAAAACTATTTAAATAGGCACTTCCAGCCAAAGAAGTGAAAAAGTCTCTAGATTTTGTCAGTGGCATGTCAAAAGGAGAATGAGTCTCTGGGCACAACTGGACATTAAGATCATTCTTCCATGTAATTCTGTATGCATTTGTTTTATATGACTGAGTAACTGTTAACATTTTATAAATCCTGGATATGCCTCCTTTAACATTCTTCTGATCCTCTCAAGTCTGATGCACAATTATAGTGAAAGAGGCAGGTCTTTACTGCAATATATACTTATCTTTTGTAAAAAAAAATAAAAAAATGTGTTCAGTTAAGGTGGAAATCCCATAATTATCTCAATTTCCTGCTGTGACAACATGATGTCACCTAAGTTGAACCACAGCAGTCACTTAGAGGACAGATGTTGAAAAGCCTGCAAAAACTCCATCACTACAAGGCTTACTAGAGCCTTATTCCTGTAGTAGAATGCTGCGTTCTATCTAAGCCCCTCTTACTGATCTCTGCAGCGCACAGTAGTGCTGGAGAATCCACCTACTTGCATTATCTTACCAAGATTTGGAATTCTCTACCTATTAACATCATATCTAGCTCTACTGTAACCAATTTAAACAAACACTTAAAACCACCTTACCAGTAAATGGCTTTGCCCTTTCTCTACTCCAGACTAAGAATTTCCCACTCCTCTTAGATCACCTTTCTTCATACAAACAATACTATCCTGGATTTCACTGTTGACTTGTGTATTATTGTTTACTATTAACTTATAGGTATCCACTCAAATGGGAATTGCCCTAACCTACAAACATTGTGTAAATATAACTAGATGTTATTTTATATTTCTTTTTATGTTAAGTACTTTTTCCCAGTTATATCTTTATTTGTAGCTATCAAGCTATGTAAATCTATACTCTAGTTGTTCACCTTTTAACTAACTTTCTCATTTAGGGTACTGTTTGTAATCTCTTTTTCTGTTAAGTTTTCTTTGAAATATTTGTTTTTTTGGATTTCTCTGTGTGGAGCTTTTCTCCCCGGGCCTCTGCTGAAAATGGACATGTTGTCCAGTTGGACTATCCTGGTAATCAAATGTAAAATAAAATAAACTTGAGTACCCAGATTACATACCACTGGGTATACACTTGGGGGGTATTGTCTATAATGTAGTTAGCAGGGGTGTTAGCTTTCACAAAGGGAATAATAATGCATTTTTTTTGCATTTAGCTTCAACCCATGGCTTTGGCGCCAGTCATTTGTCAATGTAAACCCTTTCTGTAGTATATTAGCATTGTTGTGGGACTCAATAATTGCTCCCAGTTTGCAGTTGTCAGCAAATGTGGTCATCTACAGACCATCCACGTTTGCCTGAACTTCTTAGAAATAGATTCCGAACAGTAAAGGGCCCAGCACAGAACCCTGTTGTATGCCACTGGTGAATGGTGTTTTGCTAGAGATTAATTCACCCACTTTGACAGTATCTGTCCTGTCGGTGAGCCAGTTGGTTACCCATCTGGTAATGTAGGGGTTCATTCCCATTTGAGAGAGTTTCTCTTTAATACCTGATTGGGGGATTGTGTCAAATGCCTTGGTTAGGTCAGGGTAGGCAGCATGCACTGTCTTTCCCTCATCCAGGGCCATGGTGACTTTCTAGAAGAAGTCAACCAGGTTTAACAGATGTGATCTACCCATAAAAAATCTGAATTGGGTTGGGTGCATAGTTGGGAGATGACCATTATGACCCTTATCAACATGAACATAGGTAATTTCCATGGCCTTGCAGATGAAGGTAGTCAAGCTTATGGGTCTATAATTCCCAGGGTCGGTTGATGGTCCCCCTTTGTGCAGAGGGATTACTGTCACTGTGCTCCATTCTGCCAGAATATAGCTAGTCTGTGGGCTGTGGTTAAACGGGGATCCTAGTGAGTCTGTTAAGTCATGTTTTAATTTGTTGAAAAAACAATCTGGGAAGTTGTCTGGTCCCATTGGTGCAGTGTTTTTATCCTTGGAGAACAGAGAGATGACCTGTTCAGTTGAGATAGTAGGCTGAGGAATGGTGGCAGGTATACTCTGTGGGGTGACTGGTGGGAACGGGGAGGGGGGTGAAGTTTGCTCCAAATCTATCGGCTAGGAGGTTGGCTATTACCTCCGGTTAAGTATGGGTGGTGCTATCCACAACGAGTTCAGGGCATAGTTTGTGTATTCCCCTTTAAAATTTGGATGTAGTTAAAGAATGCCTTGTAATTATCTTTAGCTAGGGAGGCTATTTTTGCTTTGTAATTAGCTTTAGAGGACTTGACAAGATCTCTTGTTTGTTTAGGCTAGAGAGGAATGTCTTCCTGTGCTGAGCCAGTTCCCTCTTGTTTTTGAACATTTAGTTTCTTTGTTTTGTTGTATAGTCTGTTTATACTAGTGACTGACCAGGGTGGCTTATTTTTCCAGCAAGACCTAGTTTTAATCCAGTCAGGTACAGCTGATTCTATACAACTGCTTAAGTGGTTACACAGGATGTTGCTGTACACCTCTGCTCTAGGAGTCAATGTTAGAGGGGACTTTGAAACTTCTTATACCATTGTTTAGTAGAAGTTAATTTGTCCTGGAAAAATTCTTAACCCCATCAAGCTGAAACGCTCATCTGTCCTTATAATTACATCAACAGAGAGTGATTTATAGTCCAGCCCTACCAGGGAGGGCATCACACAGGGGTGCAGTTCTCTATGTCCAGGACATTCAAGCTCCTCATGGGTGTGCTGTCTAGCTGTTCCAGAGCATTTGCATTAACAAAGTCCAAGAACCTCTGAGCCAACATGTTTGTAGTTGTGTATGTTTCTCAGTCATCATAGGAAGCTACTAAGCTAATGGCCCTATGGCCCTTATAAGCCTAGTCAAGTTCTACCCTTATTTCCACAATCGGCACCTATTGCCCTATCCAAGAGGGACACTGGTGGAACTATTGGGATGAATTTATGGTTACCCATCCAATCATTCAGATTACATTTGAAGAGGACCAATGAGGTTCTCTGTTTGACATGAAGTGGGAGTTTGTTCCAAAGGTGTGGTAACCTCTGGGAAGCAAATTTGTTCTTCCACCAGGTTCTGTTAATGTCACTTACAGGTTAAGGTCTTTAGAGTGAGTAACCCATGTACCATTTGACTTGCTGATATGCAGCACATCCAATAAAGCAAGGTCAGAGATTGCTTTATAGATTGCCTCTCAGTAGTTTGTATGAAACAGAATAAAGTGAGTGTTTTCAGATTATCCACATCTAAAGACCTTGAATTTTCCTTATGAGAAACCGTTTTGGTCTCTCCAATTACTGCAGGTGCATGGAAAGGTACATGCCAAAAGGGGCGTTATACTCAAATATTGGCCTGATGAGGAAGAGTACAAGGAGGTTATAACCTTTTTTCTAGGGGCAATGCCCTTACTTATGAGATGAGCAATATAGAATGCCCGTCTTACTACTGTGGAGACATGGTGATCAAAGGTAAGGTTGCTGTCAACCTGTGTGCCCAGTTCTCTCACCACTTGGTATGTACTAAGGTGTTGCTATTGATGTGGTAGTTAGCAGGAACATCACCCTTACTGAAAGGGAAGATGATACATTTTTTTGCTTTGAGTTTAAGGTCATGACTTTGGCACCAATCATTTGTTATGCAAGACCCTCTTGTAGGATGTTGACATCATTTGGAGATTCTATGACCTCTCCCAGTTTGCAGTCATCAGCAAACTTTGTCAGCCACAGATCTCTAGTTTTTGCTTGTACTTCAGAGGAATAGATTCCAAGCAGTAGAAGTCCCAGGACTGATCCCTGTGGAACACCACTGGTTACAGGTCTGCTGTTGTCGGTAGAGTCTCCTATTTTGACTATATGTGTTCTATCAGTGAGCCAGTTAGTAACCCATTTAATGATATGGTTGATAGCTGGGGAGTTTGCCAATGATTGCAAACACAAGCACCCACACATATGGATGTGCACAGACCAAACCAAAGGCAATAAGTAAAAAAAACCCAAAAAGTTCCAGCACAAAGAGGGTGGTGACTTAAAACGCCTTTATTGTGGTAGCTCCAAAAGCAAACCGCATACCGATTTCGGCAACAGCCTTCCTCAGTGCTTAATAACAACAAAAATTAACAGACCCTTAAATCAAGAGCATCATAAGCATTCAAGAATGTCATTGGTTGGTTAAAAAAACTGTGACAACTCATTGAGGTCAGGTTTAAACAAACCCCCCAGCCGAATAATCCAACCTGATTCTTTATTGTTTAATAAAGAGTGCCAACCAACTTTAGAAAAACATTAGCCCTGGACCTTATCAATAACAGTAAATGTGAACTTAGCCATTTTGTGAATTAAAGTGTGCTTTTACAAAGCATTTGTGGCTCTCCTGTTCCTAATCTCACTGAGGTGTTCGGAAATCCGAAGCCTCAATGATCTGGACGTTTGTCCAACATAAAACACCGAACAAGAACAGGCAGCCAAATAACACAATCCATTCAGTACTACAGTTGCCATAACATAAGATATCATAGACCTTAGGGGTATTGGAACTAAGGTCTTGGTTTTAAATATATGGGGGGCATGCAGAACAATGTCCACAGGGTACACATCCCCAGACCTTGTTCCCAAATAAAGTGGATTGTTGTAATGAAGGTGGGACCTTACGTTTGTAATGACCAAGATGGGACCCCAAAGTGGGTCCCCTATGAAAAGAGAGCATGTAGAGGAAAGAATTTCATTGAGCTTAACATTGGCTTTTAAAATGTCCCAATGATGGTTAATGTGTTTAAAGGTTTGAGTATTTCGTCCAAAGGTCGTAGCCAATCGAATAGGCTGTTGTATATCTTTGTCAACACCAGACTGTGTTTATATTGTAACAAGTCAGATCTGGATTGCTGCCTAGCAAAGTCCCTGGCCTCACAGATATTGTCATCACTGTATCCCCCTCTGGATAAATCGGGTATGTAGATCCTGTTCATAATGGGCATAAGAGTCATATGAGGAACAAATGCGATGCATTCTTAGAAATTGTGACTTTGGTATATTGCGGATGATGTGGACATGCAGGAGAGTGTTATACGAAAAAAACTCAGTTTTTAATGTATGATTTATATCCCTAGTGATAGTAACATCTAGGAAAATGATGGAATCCTTGTGAGCACTCAAAGTAAATTGAATGCCCCATTTATTCTGATTTAACCTGACAGGCAGCTAACTATAACCCGCTCCTTATCCAGCTTGGTGAGGGGAACATGCATGTGTCTCGGTGTGGAGTCTCCTATGACCAGTACATTGGGTTTTGTGGTGGTGTGCCTTATGGGCTTATTTGTTGAGACACTGGTGTGTGTGTGTGTGTGTGTGTGTGTGTGTGTGTGTGTGTGTGTGTGTTGTGGCTGTTTTTTGCATTGTTGTGTGTGTAAGTGGTTTCTGGAGGCACTGTTTGGGAGGTCTCTGGTCTTTTGGTAAGTTACTAGTGAGTACCTCCGCATATGTGGGGGTGTGTCTTGTCCTTATTTAGTGTGGGAAGTGATGTATATGTGTCGACAACCTACGTCTGTTACTGAGAGTCTTGCCTCCAGTTTTGTTCTGTAACTACATCTCTCACATAAAGTACTTATTTGTTTCAGGAGTAAGTGGTTATCCGTATACATGAGATAATTGCTACATTGCCTCAGGATGCCCACATCCACCAGGTTGGCCACAGAGATGTTGGGAAACTACCTGTTCATGATCCTTACTGTGGATTTAGTCAGGGAAGGGAATGAATTAAATTAGACTGGACTGCGTGATAGTGGGGACTATACTTTGTGTAGTCAAAAGCAATTACGCAAAACGATGCTGCTCAGCACACCACATGTTTGCTGCTAGAGTAGCAAAAGACTGGGTGTAGTGTTGGTGATGATTGTTGTGGGGAAATTTCAGTTTCAAGGTGTTTGCATTTATACAGGGCACTGCTAACCGCTGCTGTGCAGAGAGCAGCTTAGCGCAAATGAAAGGCTTAAATACGAGCAAAGAGGAAAAAGATTTAAGCTAATTACCAATCGGGAAAGCACAAAATAACCCTTCTACCTGTAATCCTCAGCTCAGATAGGTCAGGTCAGCACACTTCTGCTGCAGGAGTGCAGAAAAAAAACTTCTTAATGTAGAACGACTGGTTTGAAGCCCACCTGTAGGAAGACTACAGAAACTAGCTACAGCAGCCGTAAACAGCCGTAGAACTATCAGTTGCAATGTAAAACAGTGCAATTAACTACATAAAGCAGCAGCAGACAGTACATTTTTTTGTGTAACATGCAGGAAAAAACAGCAAATAACTTAAGAACTGCTTAAATATAGTCACAATTAACAAGAGAAGTGCAACAAAATACTTAATTTCATTTTATTAGTAATGCATTGCTCCAGGTGAAAGCAGATTCTTAGTACTCTCTAGTGAAGTTGCCAAACAATGAGCAGTTCTGAGTGGTTATACCAAAGCCTGCACAAGGCTTAAATACAAGCAAAAAGGAACAAGGTTTAAGTTCACTACTAATCAGGAAAGCATACAGTAAGCCTTCTACCAGCAATCTGCAACTCGTATAGGTTAGATCAGTGCATTTCTTCCACAAGAATGCAGAAAAAAACCTTAATATAGAATGGATGGTTTGGAGCAAAAGTATAAGACGATGACGCAACCTAGCTACAACATCCCTATAACTGTCGGATACCATGTAATACAGTGCATTTAACTATTTGAAGCAGCAGTAGATAGTACAGTTTTTTTTTTTAATGTAAAGTGCAGAAAAAATGGCAAATAACTTAGGAACTGTTAAAATAGTCACTGTTAAAATAGTCACAAGTAACAAAGAAAGTGCAACAAAATACTTATTTTCATCTTTTTAGTAGTGGATTGCTGCAGGTGAAAGCAGATTCTCAGCACTTTCTAATGAAGTCACCAAACAGTGAGCAGCTCTAAGTAGTAGCCCTGAGCATCCTTCTACATAATGCTGTGATTTATGCAAATAACTTTCCTATAAAAGCACAACTAATAGTTTGTTCTAAAGTATCCAATTAAGTCATCTGCAGGCATACCAATTAGAAATAGCATAACCACTTGCAACAACAGAACTTTTGAAGTATAAATGTGAGGATCAGTTCAGAAATGCTACCTCGAGGTGTACACTTCATGGTAACCATTTCCGTTTCTGAGTTAGCCCAGACATTGTGCTTTAGCATAAAGATGTGTAGCACTACAGTGGGCTGTCTCAGCAGCCATGTTACATGCTAATGAGACATTCCAGGGGAGAGACATATGCTAATTAATCATGTCTCCCCCCAAAAACTGCATGTGGTAAGGCATTTATGCAGCTGAGTGACTCAGTTGCTTAACTGTAAAGTGTAACGCAGCTGCTTTCAGATGCTCACATTAATGAACACCATAAAAGCTTGTGTCCACCCATCAAGGTAGAGGTAAGTGCAGAGGAGTTTAGCAGACAGGTAGTGCTGGGGGGGTGTTTGCAGGTAGGTAGTGCTGGGGGTGTGTTTGCAGGTGTGTATTTGTGTGGCTGCATGTCTGAATATATGTGTGTGAATGCGTGCCTGCTGGGGAGGTCACAGTAAGGGGGTAGGTTAGGAAGTGGTGTGTGTGTGTGTGCGTGTGTATGTATGTATGTGTGTGTATGTGTATGTGTATGTATGTATATATATATATATATATATGCGAGTACAATCGAGTGGTGGGTTGTGTGTCTGGGGGGGGGGGGACTGTCATACCTGCATGCTCTCCTAGACTAAACACCAAATCCTACAACATTGATGGGGTGGACACGTGAGGCACTAGGGTAATCCTTTATTGTGTACCTGAAAAACACGTAGAAAAAAGATAACATGGGTTGGGGGACACTAGACACGTCTGTACAGCGTGCTTTAAAGGCACTAAAACCGATACAAACCCCATACCTTCACATCTTACACAAAGAGTATTAGGCCCCTGTGCCACCACTAGATACCAGTGGCATTTAAAATTATTTCTTAAATATTGTAATAAAAATATGTAAAGAAACGTGGGTGAAAGGTGTTGAATCCTGCACCTTTGATGCTGATAGCAATAGCATTATCCACTGTACTAAGTTAGCGAAGCTAGTGTTGTTTTTTGTATTTACATAAGGAATACGAAACTCTTAACATGTGGCATGATTCATTTGAAGGTAGTAATGTGTAATTGGGGGGGGGGCAGTGGAGGGGAGGCTTCAGGACAAAGTTACACTAGATGACACTAACAATTATTTAAATATTACTGTGACTCACTTAAAAGTTAATAGAACAGTATCTCTAGCATCAGTATGTACTCCACAAATATTAACAAGAATGAAACTCTAATGTATGGCATGATTGACTTTTAAGGATCTGTGACTTACAAGGGCAGGGACAGAAAAAACAAGCGACATCTGGAACATTCTGTCTACTCTTAGAGTGGTAAGAACTATGTACTCTGTGTTTGAATGTGTGTGGAAGTGTGAATTGAGAGTGCTTGATGCAGGGACCACCACTCCACCACAGTTTAACTACTGCAAGATATAGCTGAGTAACATTAGAAGTAAAGGGCAATTCAGAGACATGCATATTAGCCGATGAGTTCTTTCCTCATTGTGCCTAACATATCTCTGAAATGCAAATTCACACATAGTGTAAATGGCACATTTTACTGCAGCTTTTACCACCAGTGCTGGGGTTCTTTCTAAATCCCAGCCTTCAGTGTGCAACCTCACAGCTGTTTCATTGACTTTTTTTTAATTGTTTGCAATTTAGTTGCATCAGTGTTAGTTTTTTATCAATCACCGTACAGGCGCTTTACAGTTAGCCTGATTTTTTTTTTTTTTTTTTTTGGATAATATTTTTAGTATGTAACCAGGACTTGCTTCATGAAAATTATCCCATTTTATTAAGTGTATGTTATGGTAGTATAATGTGACCTTAATGTAATTGATGCTCTGTTGAATTTGAATGTACTTGGAGTGTTAATGTTATTTAAAATATAACCTAAATTTAAAGATTGTCTTGAAAAGTGAGTCAGAATATATATTTTTTAAGTACGGTTTGAAAAGTTGTTTTTTTCCCCTCTTTAACCAAGTCACTGCTGAAAACTGTCTTTGGACCCATTCATTTACCTGGTAAGTAAAGGTAGGTTAATTACAGACTGAACAAGGTAGAGGTAAATATCAGTTGTGAGCAAACATATAGAATCTAGTAGTCCGTTTTGTAAAATAATAAAGTATTTTTGGTCATCTGCTATAGTTTATAAAGTGAATGCCCTGAATTTTTTTAAAAATTCATTGAAAGTTTGCTAAGACATGATGAAAGATACCCAGCTGTGATTACTTATAGTATACAGGCAGAGGGTGTGTGTGCAAGAATCATTATGAGTTATGCTGAGAGAAACAAGTGTGCCACTACTGATGTAAAATGGGTGACAGAGTTGTAGGTAGGTGATTCACTTTGCTGCATTTTGAGATACATTTTTGTTGGTTTGGGTTAGTCTTTTAGAGTTCAAGTTTTAGGGTTAGGGAAGATGCTTTAGGGATGGAGTATTAGGTGTAGGGTCAGGGAGGGGTTATAGGGTTAGGTTAGAAGTTTTATGGTTGGGGAGTTTAAGACTTGGGTTAGGGAAGGAGTTTTAGAATTCGGATTAGGGAATGGGGTTTTAGGATTACAGTTAGGAATGTAATTTTAGGGTTGGGAGTTTAGGTTAGAGATGGAGTTTTAGGGTTATAGATATGGTGCTAGGTTTAGGGTGGAAATTTTAGGACTAGGAACAGAGTTGCAAGGTTAGGCTTTAATAAATTTAAATGGCATAATTGATTTACAGTGAAAGGGCACAAGCTGTGTTTACATTCTAGGGACTAAGATGCACAAGTGAGTTATGCCTATATGCTGTGGTAACCAGTACCAGTACCCCATCCTTGCATAGCGTCACTTTGTTTTTGCAACTATTTCTTGGAAGCTGTCCTTCCAAATGAAGATTACTGTTAGCTGTCTTTTATAAATCCCATTCCATTAAAAGGTAAGTATAGGGCAGTGAGATATTCAACAGTTTGTGGTGAGGGCTATCAATAACACAAGTTTAAAAAATAGTACTAGTAGTGGCCATCTTATCATTAAGAGTTAAAAAAGGTAATGTAGAGAATTTGTTGTAAGAGACTAGTTCCTGCAGTGTTTGCATAGTGGTCTGCTGAGTAGTAGTAGTATAAGCAGGACACCCTGTATGAATATATAAAACGCATTAAATATGTATCGCCACACTGCTGCCTTCACGGGATGGTGTACCGATCAAAGCAACACAATGCTTCTTCACGCTCTCTTGCCTCACAGACTTGATGATGTAACAGTCTCCACCAGTGGCAGCTAGGAAAACACCAGATCTTTTCATTATGCTGTTATGCAAAAAACACAGTTATGGCAACAGGTGCTGATATATTCATGAATCATACATTGCCATGATTCTGTTATGTGTGGGGACCTGTAGTGGAGGGCAAGCCATTGGTATGCCTTTGGAGGCTGCCTAACTTTTGTATATCCAGTGAAGTACAGGAACAGGAATGGCATCTCCTCTGTTATGCAGGTGGGCATAATGGATACTCTTCCACCAGAACAGCAGTTGCAGTCCGTTACAGTTGACTTGGCTCCAGTGAAGTTATGTGAGCAGTCAGCAGTCACATCCTGCAATATGAAGACGTCCTGTAACACGTATGGTTTACATGACAAAGCACACAGTGTGGTGTTTCCCTGCCTGAATGTACACACTGTCCATATACCAGTTATGAGACAAGCTTTAAACTGATGTCCTCAACTGCTGAAAGGAGAATATGTCAATCCATTAAAGGCAGTTTCACCAAACGCAAGTAAACCAACGCCAGTTTGCCAAATCCACCTTCGATGAAAGTGGAGATTGCCTTTTTCTCCACTGTTGTGCAACCTCAGAGTCTGTGTGTGATATATTCCAGGGGGTGTCTGTGGGGGGGGGGTCCCCTGTCATGGGAAGTGCAGGGGGCTTGCCCTCCAGAAAAAACAAAATTGTTTCAATGTTTGCTGAAGGTAATCTAGGTGAACTAGTTTGGGTTTATTTCCATTCTTTGAAACCACCTTGAATTAATTGACATGGATCCACTGAAAGCACGTATTCTCAGCACTCGAGACAGTAGTACACCCAGCTGTGTAGCACCGTGTCCTATCACGCACAAGCTGTCACATCAAAACTTCTATTCATGCTAGTACATCAGTACAATTCAATTTAGTGAAAAAACTAATGAAAATAGTTTTAGAAAATATTTATCTGCCTCACTTCCATTACAGGGAGACTGTCCTTCAACTTATGTCTTCTGTAAATAGTGCACTGTGTGCAGGAGACACTTTGTAGTTTCTGTTTGTGGGGAGGCTCCTGCTGTGTTTCCAAGTAAGTAAAATGGTATTTCCATAACAGTAGGAGGTTAAGCAATTGCGCCCAAGGTCATTATGTGCCTGTTTGTGTTG